>NC_056737.1:549569906-549689906 GCF_019279795.1 Protopterus annectens
TATATCTTTACTTAGTGACTTCAATCCTCAGATCATTCCAGTGGTTTACCAGAAAACCACAAATTTTATGAGAAACAGACCAAAAATATAAGGCAAAAATCTGGACATTCTGCAAAAATCTTGACAGTTGAGAGGTATGTTCTTCATCTGTGTTCAGAACCTTAAAGGTAACATACAGCAGTGTGCTGAATTGGTTGTAAATGTCATTACCTTCACTGAGCAGGCACATACAGTAAATCTACTGGCTTAGAAATTCAGCTCAAAGTTCATCTCCCACTGCTCACTTATTGTCCAAACACCCTCAAGCTACAAGCAGGGGGCAGGTCTTACCAGCATTTGCCATGGCTAAAATACTATCCCAGTGGGCCTTGGCAGTATACTGTGCTGCTTCCTAAATAGCTTAAAACATGACCTTTCACAACCACTTGAGGCACTTTTCAACTACAGCCTCAAAACAGGTTATGTACTAAGTGAATGGAGGACTGCAATGATCATCCCTCTTCACAAGGGTGGTCCATCACCTGACCTTGGAAATTGCAGTCTAGTCAGCCTGACAAGCCTAATATGCAAAGCCTTTGAATGGATAATAATTAGAAGTGATCAAATACTTTGGCAACCTACAGAAACTGTACCCATCCAAGTATGGCTTTGTCTTGGGAAGGCCTTGCCTACTTAAAGTGGCAGACTTCATTGAGAGGGTCACCAAGGCAATGGATGAGGGGGAAAACAGTGCATTCTGTTTATCTTGTCCTGGCTAAGGTGTCATTATGATCCCCACTAAACAATTTTGGCAGATTCACTGAACTAAATAAATTCCAGGGCTCATAGATAGGACCTAAGAAGAAGTCAGGACTGGTGAGACCACCTCCAACAAGAGACCAGTCACCAGAGTACCACTTAAGGGATCCATGCTGGACTACTCCCATTTAGCACTTACCTCTCAGTAATCAATGCTAATGGCAATGGCCTCTGGCTTACCAATTTTGCAGATAACTATAGATTAGGAAGTATCATAGATTCCTCCACAACACTAGCATCTTGCAAGAGGGCCTAACACAGACAAATTACTAGTTCTGACGCCACAGTTTAGAACTCAATGCCAAGAGGTGCATTATTGTGCCCTTTGGGAAAATGTCCACACAACTCTATTACTCCATCAATAAAACATCCCTAAGTGTTGACCTGACAGGGATCTGGGAACATATGTAGAAAGCAATCTGGCCTTTGACCAACAAGAAGAGAAGATATTAAGATAGTCAATCTAGGTTGCCAAATTATAAGTAACAATATGGCATCCAGATCCAAGGAAGATATATTACCACTCTACTCATCTCTTATCATGACCATCAATGAGTGCCATGCTCCCTACAGCATCTATCTGACCATGCATTTGTAACAGCTGGAATGCCCACATATGTTCCTCACCAGGAGAATCCAGGGAGTCCTACACATATTCCTTAAGGCTGCATATCTATACCCAGTCTTCTACAGGTTACTGAGAAGCAATCTATGTAACAACACAAAAAAAAAAAGAAAAAAAAAAACTTAACCAACAACTGTTGCAGATCTACCAGCTGAAAAGACTCTAGAGACTACAAAAGGCACAGGTATGAACCCACTTTATTTTCTTCTAGTGCCTCGTTATTTGCACCTTCAAGGAGAGACAATCTATGCCTGGCATTTACAGCATCCTCAGATCCGGCCCCGATGGATCATTTGCACATTTGAAAAATGACCAGCACTAGAAACATTAGATGAAAGGATTTAAATTTGCCTAGAACATAAATAAAATATGCTGGTGAAACAAATATATGTCTCAAAGGATTCCCAAGCTTTGGAATAGGCTACATCCATGTGAAGTACAGTTCATCATTTACCCTATTCAAACATAACATAACATTGACCAGTGGGTGCAAAATTGCCATAAATTGTAAATTCAACCCCAGTCTGTCCCTCATATCTTTAATGGACAGAGGCAAAAATGTAAGTAACATGTAATCTAACTAAAATATAAATTGTGCACACTGTTATTTGAATTTATATTTTGTTTGGTATATTATTATTATTATTATTGTTGTTTGCATTTATAGTGTTATTTCTATGTTGGAGATTTTCTACCCGTGCCTCCACTGAAAATGGGCTCCTGGCCGAGCTGGACATTACCAAATTAACAAATGTAATAAATAAATAAATAAACAAAAATACCCCTTAAAGCACTTAGCCACCTACAAACTAACATACCACTCCTAATAGACACCTAATGTACATGGAGACACAATGAGGTTGGGCTGTATGGCTAGGCTTATAAAGGCTCTATTAGTCATTAACTTAGTATTCATCTATGAAAATTACAGCAGTCAATATTTATTTATAGGTTATTGTTTCATAGGCAAGTACTAGGCAGGCCGTTTTATACATAGCCACTTTCTCTTTTTGTGATGTGACTGAAATAACATATCCTATATGGTTATATACTGGTCTTTCCCATTCCCATGGTTGATAAGTATATATTACTTTTAATGAAGACAACTGGGATCATACCATAGATAATTTGAGAACTATGCTTGGGATAAAGCATTTAGGAGCTGCATGTGTCCATTAGTAGTACCAGCGGCACTCCTGGATTATGTTTTCTGTTTCCCATCTATAAGTCTAAGTTGTGCTTGAAAATAGACAGAGATGAGCTTTGTTTTATGTAGTTGGGGAACTGTTCCATAGCAGCTTTATCCTCTGCGAATTATACCTGTCCCTCCAAACAATTCTGATAATGCTGTAAAAGAAGTTAGATCCCCAGGCAGAGTATTTCTGATGCCATTTGACTTGCTGGTATGCAGCAAATAATTTTTATTTATTTATTATTTTTTATTTTATATTTGTTGACCGGGCTAGTCTAGCTGGATACATATCCATTTTCAGTAGAGGCCTGGGGAGACAAGCTCCAAACATGAGTAAATTGTAACATTCAAACATTCAAAAAATGACTAGTTTCAATTACATAGCAAGACATACTAAGAAAAGTTATTAATTTGTGAACAATGTATGGTTTCATTAGAGTAGGTGTAAGAAAGAATCAAGTATTAGTTCTTTAGTAGGTGTCATGTACAATCAGACAAGAGGTTACAGTATTTGAACATTAACATTCCCTTGAAAAATAAATCATTAAGTCAGCAAAACGAAGAGAATGAGAAGGAAAAGATGCAGGTAAAAAAAGAGTGGGGGGGTCGTAATTATTCAAGAGTTGTAGGAGGGTATTTGTTCTGGAAGCAGGAGAGGAAAGGGGGAGGAGAAGAAAGAAAAGTATGATTCAATCAGGCTTTGAGCAGGGGCAAAGCCAATGTGTTTTTAGGTGATCTCAGAGGTGTTTCTTAAAGATTGGTGTAGATGAGAGAGAAGTGAGTGTACTAGGAAGTTTGTTCCAGATTCTACCCACAACATTAGAAAAGAGTGACTCACCCGCTTTGTTATTAGATAAATTGTTGGCAATAAGTAACTTATTAGAAGAGCGTAGTGTAGTAAGATTTTTATATGGGGAGATCAGATTAGAGAGGATAGGAGTATTAGTAGGATGGTGCAGGATTTTGTGTGCGATCACAAGTTGATTGTAATGTAGTTGGTTTTGTAGCTCTAACCATCTGAGTTGTTTAAGGTTAACACAATGGTGGGTTCTATATGGAGAGCCAGTGGCAAATCTGGTTATGTTATTGTAGCTAGTTTCCAGTTTGGTGAGATTATGCTTTGAAAGATTGGTATAAATGGCGGATGCATAGAATAGGGTAGATGTAAGATGAGTCAGGGCAATGGATTTCCTAGCTAGTGGGGTAAGGAATGGTTTTATTCTATACAGGGAGCCTAATTTTTTATTGACAGATTTAATAGTATTGTTAATATGGGCATCGAAGTTGAGGTTATGGTCAATAGTTACGCCAAGGAGATGAGCAGTAGAATCAGGGGAAATACAGGTTCCATTGTCAGAGGTAATAGTGAAGTGGATCTGTGTTGATATTTTGGTGGGAGTAAAAAGTAGTAGTTTAGTTTTTTGGGGTTAAGAAGAAGGCAGCGTTGGGTGAACCATTTTTCAACTGTGTTGAATAGATTTTGTGTAAGGGTCTGGAGAGAGGAAGAAGACTTGGCAGTACAGATAAGAGTAGAGTCATCAGCTTATTGTATACAGGTGGATTGTGGAAAAACAGTATGGAGATCATTAATAAAGATGGAGAAAAGAAGAAGGCCTAGGATAGAACCTTGAGGAACTCCAGTGCTCACTGGGAGGTGTGTGGATAGATTATTGTCCCAGAGTACTGCTTGCTGTCTATTTTCCAGATAGGATTTGAACCAAATGATTGCTTGTGGGTCAAGAGATTGGGCTTTTAGCACATTGATAAGTAGGTTGTGATTGACCATGTCAAAGGTTTTAGATAGGTCAATAAATAGAGCGGCTGAGAGAGAGTTATTGTTCCGATTCCTGTTTATGCAATCAATAAAAGTTAACAGGGCAGAAGTAGTGCTATGAAAGGGCCTAAAACCATGTTGACAATTCGCAAGCAAGTTGTTGTGGAGAAGGTGCTGAAGTAGTTGATGGTAAATACATTTTTCCATAATTTTGGCTAATGGGGAGAGTAGAGCAATTGGTTGGTAGTTGTAGATATCAGTAGATTTACCTCCTTTGTGCAAGGGATTATATGAGAAACTTTCCATATGGAGGGGATGTAGCCTTCTGAGATAGATCTGTTTATAAGGATGGAAACAGGGTATGCTATGGCTTTGGCTGCAATTTGAAGGTATTCTGCTGGGAGGCTATCAGCAGAGGGAGTGTAGGGTTTGAGTTTTTGAAGGAGTTTGCAGATAAAGGATGTTGGAACAGGTTGCAAATGTAGGGAGGGAAGTGGACTGTTGGTATGTTGTGAAGGAGTGGGGGTGATGGGTGCTAGTGTTTGAGTTAGAGTTTGAATAGCTTCAATGAAGTAATTGTTAAAAGCATTAGCTATTTGCAGAGGGTTATTGCTGGGAATAGAATAGGGGGAAGGAGTTCTAGCATGTCCTGGTCTGAGCAGTTTATTAATGCCAGACCAAAACTTTTGAGGATTTTTAGAGTGAGATTGTTGAAGGTGGGAATAGTAGTTTTTTTTGTCTGAGATTATATTCTTTTTGACAGCATTTCTTAGCTGTTTAAAGTATAGATGGTCTGCAGAGCTTTTAGAGGTTCTCTATTTTGCCCATATTTTGTTTCGTAGAAGCATTTTTTCTTTAGTTTGTTTTGTGAGCCAAGGGGCTATTTTGGTTCTAACTCTGGAGGAGCGGAAGGGAGCATGGCTATTTAGAATTTGAAGGAATGTAGAATTAAAATAGGAGATTGCTTCATCCAGATTAAGTAGCTTTAGAGATGACCAGTTACAGGCTTTTAGCTCATTAATGAAGTTCTCTACTTGGAAGTGTTTTTTAGAATGATAGGTAACACAATTGTTGTTTTTAGGGCTGTAGTTCTTTTGTTTTGTAATGTAGGTTAGAATGTGATCACTGATGTCATCTGGGAGAGGTCCTGTTTTGTAGATATCTGGATGACTATTTATAAGGATCCAGTCAAGAGTAGTTTCTTTATTACTTGGTTTGTGGATTCTAGTTGGGGTGTTTATTATTTGGTTGAAACCAAAAAGATTTATGTGGGTGTTAGGGTTGGGGGAATTACATGTAGTCCAGTCTATATTAAAATCACCTAACACAATCGTTTCTTGAGGTAAGTGAGTGGAAAGGCTACTAAGAATGTTTTCTAGAGTGCTAATATTATTTCCTGGAGGGATGTAAGAGCAGATCATATAGATTGATTTAGAGATATTTATTTGGAGTTTAATAGTAAGGGTCTCGGGATTGGTATTAGAAGGCAGCGATATATCATAGGGTGAAACAAGCAGTTCAGATTTGAATAAGATTGCTACGCCCCCACCCTTTTTTGATGTACGGTCGTATCTTAGGATATTATATCCAGGTGGGGTTATTTCTAGGTCATGAGTAGAAGGTTTTAGCCAAGTTTCTGTAAGACAAAGAATATCAAATGCATAAGCTTGAAGGAGAGCATGCAGTAGACTCATTTTGTTGTTAATGCTACGAATATTAAGTTATGCTATCCTGAGGGAGTTATCTAATATTATAGAGGAGGTAGCATTATTAAATGATTGATTTTGTAGACTGACATTTAGGGGGGATGGGCCAGGATTTGGATGAATATCTCCACCTGTTAGAATGTTTGTGGATTGTGCCGATGAAATTCTAAAGCTTTTATAGTGCTTGGGTGGGGTTAACTTGTTGGGGAGGTAAGAAACGTGGGTACATCTGTGGAACCTAGGAAGCAGATAAGCTGAAGTAGAGGTGATGTTGCTATGAGAGAAGCAGTTGGAATGTGTAGTAGGGAGTGTTTGCAGATAGGACAAGTTGTGATTCAGAGTGTAATGTTCATAAGCAGTGAGTGTGTAAGTTAAAGTTAGAAATATAAATAAGGAAGAAAAGACAAGATAGTATTTGAGGCTAGATCTATGAGAGTAGGCCATTTAAAGTAGAAGGATAAAAAAAATTATATAAAGTTGATAGGTAGCTTAAAATGTAGTTAAAGGGTAGGGTGCGATAACTGTAGTGGTATGGAAGGATAGTCAGAAGAGGTAGAGGGGAGTGGAAGATAAACTAAATAGATCATTAATGGGTTCATTAATGGGTTGGAAAATGCCTTGTATTCCAGAGACAGGTCATTTCTTATGATTGTGTAGGATACAGAGAACAGTGATAGGTTTTGAGTCGATCGATATAGGACATGTTGTTTAGGCCTTGTAATCTTTTAGTAAGGTATCACTGTGAGCATTCCAGTTGTTGCATTTGTCTAGGCAGATACATACCAAAGGTGGATTATATGCAATGATCGGTCTAATGAGGGCTGAATAAAGGGGGACAATGACAACCTGTGAAAACTCAAATGCATACCATTATTTAGTGACTTTTAATCCTTGGTGATTTACTAGAAAAAAACAGATTTTATGAGGAACAGATAAAAAATATGAATCAAAAATCTGGATAGTCGAGTGGCATGCTCCTGTTCATTGAATAACATTGCAACCAATGAGAGGGAACACGATCAGAGCATAAAACACCCAAACAAAAGACACACGGGCACCAGATCTCAAAGATCTGTCTTAAAAGTCATTAAGGGAAGAACTAGAAGCTGAAGAGCCAGCTCATATTTTGGCTGTCAAGTAGTACCTTTATTATCAATCTGAAGCATCCTAAAGAAAAGTAAGTTGGATTCATTTTACAACAAACATTTTTACTTATTCTCATGGAGGCGAATATGCAGTATACAGAATCATAAATACATTTTGCTTTTACAGCATAAGAAATAGATCTATTATTTATTTTTCAATGAAAGGGATGTTTTTAAACACTACTAGTATTGGCACAGAAAATGAATGCGTCACTCAGAATTGTAAGTTGACAATGGGACAGATTGCAAAAGGTCTCAGTTTAAGTGACATACTGTCCTTTAAAGATGTTCTATAAACAGGTTTACATCAGGGGGCAGATTCCAAAAGACAGTGTAATGCAGACAATCCATTAAGTCTACACATAAAATGATATATAAGTACAGTTTGTGACTGAATATATAGATTTACTGTGAAATACATGTGGTGTGAGTATGGCTGCCTCAGAGAAACAATCTTGTATTGCTAGGCCCCTACAGTAGGCCTAAATAGCCATCAGAATGCGGCAGAATGCCAAGTTGCATTGGACTCAGTTTACAAGAAGTCAGACTTCTGTGATGTAATAAATGGAGCATATTTCCAGAATAAATCTTTACTGTATTATTATATTATAAGTAAAAATCATATTTTTTTCCAGGAAAAAAAAAGTATACATCAAATTCAGTAAAAAGAGTCACAGAAAGCCTTGAAAAAGAGAACCATAGCCATAGGCTAATTTTATATCTGCACATCCAAGGGTAAATCGCTTGAGTGTTTTGTTAAGAATTCTCAAAGGACTGCTTTTCAGAATTATGCATAAGTAGACCTTTCAGAGTGACAAAATTACACTTGAAGTGAATGGAATACAGTAATTACACTCTGATATTCAGAAAAAAGTAAATAATTTAAGAGCTAGAGTGGTGCAAGACCTAACCTTAATAAATGTTAAGTATCCCCTGCTAAAATTGTTAAGGTCTGGTCTAGCACTCAGCAGTAAAATCAACCTGCACTTACCGCAAATGTCCGCACCGGTAAAGTGTCCCTAAGTTCCTCTAATGAACTTAGACAGTTGATAGAATAAACAGGATATATATTAGCATGTATTTTCTGAATGATACGAACTCTGAAACTCCAATTTATGTCATTATTTAATGACTTCAGTCCTCAGTGGTTTGACTGAAAACCACAGATTTTGTGATGAACAAACCAAAAATATCAAGCAATAATCTGGACATTCTGCAAAAATCTGGATACATGAAAGGCACAAAATACTGTCCAAATGCATAAGCTCCATGGCAGATCCATAACTACATCACATTATAGTGTGTACAGCTCAATAGGTAGTGGTTCTAATCCCAACAACAGCCCGTCAGTGAGTGTAAGTAAGTGTAAACAAGGCATATAGCATTACTCTGCCTTTCTGACAATGTCTGTTAAGTGTTTTACATCTTTGAAACCCAGCAAAACACATTGTGATTTTCTTTCTCTGTAACTACTAGAACATGGAGCAAATAAAGCTCCATGCACTACTAAGAAATATGATTGTGTCACGGATCATAACCCCTTATAATATAATCGTGGCATGGATGCTAAGATTCACCTCTTGAGCCTTGGTCTCTTCATTATTATTATTATGAACAGCAGCCCGAACATAATCCTCTTTGCTATACAAATCATAAATGCAGCTGATGTCCGTGTGCAGTATATACTGGTACTGAGTTGTTATACCACCATACATAAATACTCTTTATTTTTCAGCAAACAATTAACACTTCTGCTTCTGCAAAAAGTCAATTGCTGAAACTGCTTGTGCTAAAGAGATAAAATGGCCAAATGCATTACTGAATTGCAGTGAAATCATTTTCTGTAGAATGTCAGCCTTAAATGTGTTGTACATTTGAATACCCATTAAGAGAATTGAGAATCTGCTGTATGCCCAGTCATTCTGGCTTTGTACATTATCCTTGGATTCCATACAGAGTACAATGATGATTTCTACTCAGTCTGAAGAATACATTACTTGCCAACATATGTAATAACATGTCATTATATTATAAATAAAACTCTTTGTTTTTCATTAGACAAAGCAATGTTTTCATCACTTTAAATACAACAAAGACAACCCTAAGCTAGATGTGAAAATCCTTAATGTACAGTGGCAGTTTAGGTGCATTTTATATCCAAGCTTCCTACTAGAACTTCTGGAATTTTTTGTAAAGTCTCAAAGGAGAAGGGAAGATCATGCCCCCAAGATGTCAGAAACTTAACTCCACAATTCTATGTCACAATTTTGTAAATAAATTGTTTTAAGTGTAACCCTTATAACTGCTTTTAACAAAAAGAACAATTGTTTAAGTATGTTAGAATTTGTCAGAATGTTTCTCTCTATACTTATTTGATATACTCCTGTTTATATGTGTGTGTGTGTGTGTGTGTGTGTGTGTGTGTGTGTGTGTGTGTGTGTGTGTGTGTGTGTGTTGAAAATGTGCTCATTGATAACAGCATCTATTTTGTCTAGCACATCTGCAAAAGAAAACAATAGTTAAGAACAAAGCTGCTCTCAAATCCCTGACGACTCATATATCATTATTAGAGTCAACATCTCTTTAGTCTACAGAACTGCAGGACACCAAGCTGATTAATGCAGATAACCACTCAACCATCAAGGCACTATAATGCAGGCTTGTATATCTGGAATACCAGCAGTGCTGGAAGAACTACAGACTGATTAGTCTGTCAGAGAATGCTGAGTAAGCAACCTGTCCCTGTACATGGAAATATCATTGACAATTGCAAATATCCTGCTGTCTCAGGTTATTATCAAAGGGGCTTCATCAACCACCTACAAAATGCAGCCATCTTGACTGGGCAGTCATATCTTCAAGTTTCTGGACTACAATAATATGCTAAATATGTTAGCCATGCTATTTCATGGTTTCACAAGTAATACTATAAATAAATGTAGTCCATCTGATGTTTACAAATTATGCTACATAATTATCTAAGCTGTATCAACATAGAGAAAACATTCTTCTCTTGAAAATCATTTAAGGAATTACAATGTCAGTCCCTTTCTATTATGTACTCATATGGATTCTGTGCAGTCTTCTGACAAAACATACAGTCTTACCTGTAATGTACTTGCTACATTGCTTTCTACTGCTCAAAAAGTTGAAAAAGATTACCTTACAGTTCCCACAAAAAATCCTGAGCTTTTAGTATCACACTTTCCTGCAAGTTGTATTTACTATTATACAACATTTGTGGGGAAAAGAGCTTTATGAGTAATTTCTATATGGAAAGCCACACCATTAGTCTATCTGCACTGGATTTACCCGTTTATTAGTGACACTTCAGTATACCTGTTTATATTTATTATTAGATATGCAATCTGATAGTTAATAAAGGAGAAACTACTAATTTACTAGTATTATTTTTTTATTTAGTATGTGTGTGTGTGTGTGTGTGTGTGTGTGTGTGTGTGTGTGTGTGTGTGTGTGTGTGTGTAAATGTACTATTTATATCTTACCTTTTAATATAGAGTATTTAATTCTAACTTAAAAATGAATACCTTTCTGCTTTTTACTAATAAAATCAAAGGAAGACATTATTGCATGACAAAAAAGTGAAATCTCAACTACAAATAAAACAGCTGTTTTTTCCAATGTGGTAGGGTCTTAGCCTCCACAGTTCTGCATGATCTTCCAAGTAAGGTGTCTAATATAGATTAGGACCATATTTGATCAGAGAGGGAACTTAAAAAGACAAAGGAGGTTACTGAACATTAGCATTTATATGAGGGCTCCAATCCTGTTGCACAGCAGCAGCCCACGAGTCAGAAAGCTTAGTGTCTCAAGCAATGCTACCAAGCAAACAATCTCCTTTAAAAATAAGACACATTTATTTAATGAATTTCTTTAACGGGATAGTACACTGATCACAATAGAGCATTTGCAGGCACAGTCTGGGTGAAGAAATTCCCAAAAAGTAAAACAGAACAAATTCACAAACATGGAGTAGTCACAAAAGGTAAAGAATCCCATAGACAATTTAATATGTAAATACTATTAACACAGTAAAAAAAACAAATATAAATCAAGGTCCATAGTAAATATGAGAGGCAAGCAGTATGAGACAGCAAAGGGTTAAAGTAAAAGTGATGCAGATGAGGAGGGAGTTAAATGATGTGTCCAGTGGAAACACTTGCAATCAGATTTTGATGGAGGTGTATTTTGTGTTGTGCTCTGAATGTGGGGAGTTAAGTAATGTATCCAGTGGAAAAGCACTTGCAATCACATTTTTTACTGAGGTGTTTTTTTAATTGTACTCTGAATAGGGGAAAGATGAGGCTTCTTTTAGATTGGGGGGGACTGCCAGAGCCTAGGTGCAAGAATGGAGAAAGAATGGTTGGTATAGTGAAGTTTGGTTGGGGTATCTGATGTGGGGCTATTTGGAAGAGCTTGTAGAGGTTGAAGGGGTAGTTTTATTATGCGGTTAGGTTACAGGATGAGAAAAGGTACCTAGATGAACTAGTCTGGAAAGAAGAGACCCTTGGAGGAACAGATACTTTGATCAAAGTGTAAAAGGCTAACATCTCTCCTGGCCACTGGGATATGCAGGAGTTCTCCTTGGTTGTTAGACAAAATTAGAATTTCAGTGCAATTGTGTACTCTATACAATCTGTTTGAAATATTCTTGGCCTACTTCCACAAAAAAAAAAGATGAACAGACAATATGTTGCATTATTAATGATAACAAAGCAATCAAATGAAATAAATACTTAAACATAATTCATGACTTGATTATGAATCTGATGCACAGTCAGTAATCAAACATATAAAATATTTTCATTCATTACAATCTCCCTCAAGTAAGTCAGCATGTCATTGAAATCCTAATGAAATATAGTAGTAGAAATGATGTCTCCAAAACAATTTGCTTCTTGGCAAATAAGAAATGTGTCTACAAAACTATAAAACAGGTAATGATTCCCCCCTCCCCAGATGCCCCTATGCCAAAATGAAGCTATCTTGGAAGATACCCCATATCTGTAATCACAGTTCTACTTAGACACACACGCACACACACACGCACTCACGCACACACACACACACACACACACACACACACACACACACACACACACACACACACACACACACACACACACACACACACACACACACACACACACATATATAGTAAAAAAGGGAAATGATATACCATGAGTTTCAATCTACAGATCTAATTTCTTGATTAATTGTAAGGCAGACATTTATACAAAAATCTGGCAACATGTCTACAACCTTTTCCCAAGCAATTACATAGACTGCATGTACAGAATTTGTCAGGTGGGGGTGGGGGTGGTCTGTAGCACCATTCATTTGCAGGCATTGATGATGCTTTTTCAGGTTGCTCTTAAATTCTCTGTCATTTTAGTGGATTCAAAAAAGCCCTGAACAGTGCCAATATGATGCATTTATTGGGAGGTTCAATACATATCGGTATTCTGGATTTGGTAGGGATCCCTGTTGAAATATCAGCACTCTAAATGCCATGTGCCAAAATGCAAAAAAAAAAAAAAAAAAAAAAAAAAAACGGTCAAAAACACAGGAGTAGAACATATTTTGAAAATCCATCTCTTTAAAACTGTTTTTTGGTGGGAGGGGTCAATATCTATTTATCTATCTATGTGAGAACAATATAATCTCTTTATAACTAATACTCAGGTATGTCTTCACGAACTCTAGACACTCTTTCAACTTTCTTTTAATAGAGTTACAAAGCATTGTTTCCTCTTATCCTCTTCTTATTTGCTTTGCAAACTTTGGTAAAAATAGCACTTAAATCAGAGTTGGCACATTTACCCATTATATAAAATACTTACATTTGTAGTTGGCTGCATTGATTGCATGATTTTAATTTTAGACCCTGTGGAAGAAAGTTCACTTTATCCATTCTCTTAATAACTTTGCCATACTATCAGAGCATAAAGTCAGTGCCGGTTACACAACTGTGCTCTTAGTTAATAAGGTAGTCCAGGCATTGGTATTCACATTTAACTTGACTAACTGTATTTGGTACATCTAATTACTCAAATACATAGGTTTAACTATACAGACCTCTATCAATAAAATGTTTATAGGTTTATACTAGGCTAACTGCCCTTGTGGGCCATTTTTAGCCTAGCCAGTTACCCCACGTGAGAATCAAACCCCGCACCTTATGCTTGTAAGGTAATCACCTTAACCATTATGCCAACCTCCCACCCTAAATTAAAGTCTTTATATTTGTACCCATATGGAGTAATATTTACTCATCATTTATTACTAATCCACAAATTTATATCCACTTCCCAAAGTAACCTGCCATTAGATCTAATTCAATACTCTTTTCTGATCCAGTTCTGACTTTATATATATGTGGCACAAACAACTGTCTGCTCGGTTTTAGGATGTGTAGTCCTAGCAGGTACTTTCAAATCGCATAATGCACAATAGCCACATACAATCTAGCATAGCGATTACTCACCATTTGGAAACACCCAGCATTGAAAAGGTGATGTTGTGGCTGCTCAGTGGCATAGAGAGATAAACCTTTGGCTGTGGCCCAGGTCATATGGGTTCAATTAGCAGTTCAGTTGGCAGGGAGTGATGGGCATTACCATCCTGGGGATTGGTGGGCAAACCTGTGCATCTACTTTGTCAGTCTCTGATGGAGGCTGGGTATGGCACATTGAAATGTTTGTCCATAAGATAGGAAACGGGTAGAAAAATGGATGAGCTGCCACAGAGGTGGGGCCATACTCCACACATCTCAACTACACACCCATCACTTAGGCACACCACAAAATCTGCGGAAGGGCAAAGAATGTTTGAGAAATTGACCCCCAGGACATTCTTAGGATATCTGCTGGCCCCAGCAAAATTTGCAGTCACTGGACTTAGGGTAGACTGGAGTGCCAGCAGATCCAGCAAGCCCATGGCATACAGGGATAGGTGTCTGTATGAAAAAAAAAGAGAGTAAAAACTAGATCTTGTATGACTTTTTTAATTAAACAAAGCTAACAATAGTATTTCGTAGCTCTAATCTGCTGCAAAAACTGGAGAATAATTAATGTATATCTGAATCTTTTATATTTATATATATATATATATATATATATATATATATATATATATATATATATATATATATATATATATATATATATATATATATATACATATATATATATCCTCAGTACAAATAAAAATCTACTAAAGTCCTCCCTATTATAATACTGACAACTTTTCCATGAAGTCATGACACTCCTACTTATATTTTTATCACTGAAAAAATGGCTACCTAATTTCAAGCTAGTTTGCCTTATTCCTGTAAGGGTTTTCTTCAAACTCTCTATGTCAGATAAAGTACTCTCAATGTCATTCACAACTTACCATGCCCTTAGTTAAAACAGCTCACCCCAAGCTAATCAAGAATTTAAAATCATTTGAAAAGACGACTATCAGTTACCAGATCTATTTAGCATAGAAACATCTGTGTAAATTGCATTAGCATCATCAAAGCAGCAAGTGAGGAGGTAGACAATACAAGATCAGATTCATGACTAAGCTATAATACAGTCTGTGAGGATAGAATGATAGTCTCTGGCATATTTTCTCCTTAATAATTGTAAAATCTGCCTGAAATAATTGCAAAGACGTTTCTAATGATAATCAACATGTTTCCCACTCTCTCTCTCTCTCTACATATATATATATATAATTTAAGCTTTCACAGGCATTTCAGTACTGAAGTCAAATACTACATTATTGATTTTTTTTTTTAATTAAGGAAGATATGTGACATATAAATTGGGTGTGGTTTGTAGCACATTTCCATAATATGCATTTGCTCAGTTTTTATTACATCAGGTTCAAAATCCTACACATTTTACCAAAGATGCAGTGTTATGACTAAAACTTGGTATTGCCAAACTCGTTGTGATAAGGGAATATGCAGTTTTATCAAATGTAACACCCTAAAGGTAGAATGACAATCTTTGGTCATATTTTTTATCACATTATCCTTTTACTTTAAATTAAATAATCTAAGGAGGACTGACATACTCTATTTTATAAACAAGTATCAAATGTAGGGATGTAGGGTTTCCCTGGCACAGATTGTCAAAACAAATTGAACATTCTTTCCATCACTGATGACTGGATGACTTTTGATTTGTGTAGGTTATATATCAAATACCAAGGTTATATATCTAATGACAACATTATATTTGCAGTGAAATGATAAACATTTTCTACATGGAAAACCAAATAGTTGCGAGTATA
The DNA here is from genome assembly GCF_019279795.1 of Protopterus annectens. Taxonomy (NCBI): domain Eukaryota; kingdom Metazoa; phylum Chordata; order Ceratodontiformes; family Protopteridae; genus Protopterus; species Protopterus annectens. Next base: position 549,585,454 of record NC_056737.1, read on the forward strand.
AACTGACGATCACCAAAACTTAATTTGCTAAGGGTCAATATTCTGACATTAAATTCATCATGGAGCTGACATATATTTTCTAAGATTGTAATGCCAGCCTTGTGTGAATTCTCTGGATGAACACAATGTTGTCATTCCAAGAAGGTTTTCTCAAGTCTTGCATATATGTACCAAATGCAGGAATTCACATACATTGCACAATTAATAACTGGCATGCTGCTTTTCCCTCAGTTTCAGTTGGGAATGATATATGACTTTGGCTCAAGATGATTGATGGAGTACATATTCAAAATAGGTAATTATTGAGTTTTAATTACAACATAATAGATGTTAATATGCATATATTTTACTTGAACACATACTTTGTGTCACTGACTCCCAATATATATATATATATATATATATATATATATATATATATCGTTTACCATCCAAATATCGAACAGAAAATAGTTTGCTATCAAAAGAAAAACTAAAATTCTGAAAATAAAAACAAAATTTATCCTAAATGTCAAATGTCAGAAACATGATGAAAGACATTCAAAATACCAGACTTCCTTCTGGTTTTGAAAGTCTGTGTGTCTGTTTATGTTTTAGCAGGGAGGCAAGCCCCCCCTACACCACCCACTCCCTTGCAAATTATTTATAACAACTCCGAGGTCACACTACAGTGATGAAAAGGGTAAATTCCCTGATCCTCACTGTAGCGTGGTCACCTTTCACAAAACTGAACTCACAATAAGAAATCAAACTTTACTTTTGTTATTATGATTTCACACTATTCCAATTTGCCATCATGAAACTTTGAAAACATACTTTCCGTCACATGATTTTCTTTAACGAGCCTTTGAAATTTTGATGGCAAACCACATATATGCATATTAGCAATATTCAGTGATGTACATTATTTTGTTTATTTTTGTTTGTTGACCAGGGTAGAGTCCTGATCTCAATTCCAGTCTCACACTGTAAAAGACCATATCAGTGATAGTTTGGATTATACAATAAATAAAGATAGCACGTATGGGATATATGACATTATGTAGTTTTGGAAGATTTCAATAACAAACAAAAATTGTTTTGCTATATTTGCAAAGGTACAAGTACAATATAAGAGCAATAGATGAAAGGACAAATAAATAAGTACCTAAGGGGAGGAATGAAGAGTTTGGGAGGGAAAAGAAGGTTGTTAAAGGGATTTAGGAGAAGTCTGCGGACATATAAGAATAATTATGCTAAAGACTAAGTTGTTGATGTTACATGAAGACAAAGCAGTATAAATGTCTTTATAGCAATAATCTGGACAATATTTAACTTGTAGCTGATGGTTATCATGACCAGTCTGTGAAATTTGCTAGACTTTTTACATGACTTCTCAGATTTGTACTGCTAATCACCATCATTAGTGCTACATAGTTATAGGAGAGCTCTGTTTTTTATCATTCGGTGGCAACAAAATGTAGATTTAACATTTTTGGGATAGCAAACTCATTAAGCATCATTAATATGTTTTAAAATGTGAACAAAAACAGTATCCATTTCCATGAAAAAGTGATATGGTCATTTAGCTTTTACAAAAAACACACAGATTTTCTTCTGACAGATAACCACAAATTTGAGATTCTGTTGTATGTTTTCTGAACTTACTTCAACCAATGACTGGCCACTGAGGTGTCTTCTGTTTTTTTTTTTTTTTTTTTCATGAATGCCATGAAACAATACAATTTTGCAGGAAAGGTTAAATTCCTTCTAGAATTGCCTTTCAAAAGTGACAGACTACAAGTGTTACAAAGCAGTTGGCTGAAACAAAAGCATAACAAATATGAGATATCAAGTGTGCAATGCATATGTGTATAGAGCCAATAATTCAGATTCTAAATGTGTATATTTAAAGAACATAAAAGGGAACTTTTCTCTTGTCATAATTAGGGGGTGGGGGGAAACGTGCAGTTTCCTGTCACCGGTTAGCTAAAATTTCTACCATCAATTCAGAGTGCAGTCTGGTTACACAGTTTAGTTCAAGAAAGTAAACCTTATTGATAAGCCATTTAAACAGTTCCTAGTAACACTTCCCATCATATGATAACAGCTCAGTTTTGCTTTTAGGATAATTATGCAGTTTAATATAGCAACTGAACTATTCCATCTTGTTTCTCCACCAGCATACTTCAACATTTAGGTGGCCACACTCTTCTGTATAGCAATGTTTTACGTTCAGAAGACTGTCTCATAATAATCCTCCTAACCCTCTCTTTCAGGAATCTACACTCCATACTACTACAACTCTATTTGCACTGCTTAGAGTCAATAGTTAAAAAAGGAGATTCACCTCCCTTTGGAACAAGCCTCAGGGCTGAAGAATTCAGGTCACAGTACCTAACGAAAGCGCTAACTTGATTTTTCATTAAAGAGCTGGTACTTTGAAGTTCATTGCTCTGCTTTTATTTTTTAGAACTCACTCTTGTGTTAGGCACTCACCTTCTATTTCTGTGTACTGTTTTCCACATTGCTAAGCTTACACCTAATATTACAGATGAGGAGTTTTCCTTCTGTAGTATGTGTCAAAATTACACATTTGCCTACTTGAGAGACATCTGTAAATAAACTGTTTATTTATTTTATTTATTTATTTATTTTTATTTAAATTTGTTGACCGGGAGTGTCCGACTGGACGTAGGTCCATTTTCAGCGGAGGCCTGGGGAGAAAAGCTCCACAGTTAAAATAAACAGACAGTATATACATTGGATTACATAGTGAATAACAATTTACATAGCAATTACTTACAACATATTTACAGATGAAGAACATAGTACATCAGTAGACAACTAGAATCTTTATCTGTGAAGTGCATACCAGACATTAACAAATGTTACAAGAAGAAGAAGTTCGTGCTGTATAATAAGTACTGGCTTATGAGCATCTGAGCTTGCTATAATCAAGATAGTTAGTGGAGTGGAAAGAAAGGTAGTGGTTGGATGGGGTGGATGATATTAGAGTGGGAGTTGCAAGGGCATAGCCAGCATGTTTTTAGTTCCGCTTTTAGTAAAGTTTTGAAGTGGGTGCATGATGGTATGGAGGTAATTGTGGGTGGTAGTGAGTTCCATAATTTGGCTATGGCACAAGAGAATAGTGCTTCACCAGCAGAGTTATTGGCTTTAGTGATCTGCAAGTGATTTTTGCTGCTGGATCTTAGTGGTCTGGTGGTGCGATATGGTTGGAGTAGATTCTGGAGGGATGGGACATTTAGTGGATGGTTTACTAGTTTGTGGGCGAGTGAAAGTTGATACCACTGAAGGAGGTGAGGGAGTTCAAGCCAGCCCAGTTCAGCAAATGAGAGACAGTGGTGACTATGGTAGGATGCCCCTGTGGCGAATTTGGCGATTTTGTTGTAGCAGGTCTCTAGCTTGTTTAGATCACATTGCCTTAGGTTGGTATATATTGGAGAGGCATAAAGTAGGGTGGAGATAAGGTGGGAATTTGCTATTGAAATCTTTGCTGCTTTGGTGAGAAATTGCTTATTTCTGTATAACGCTCGTAGTTTTTTGTGGACTTTTTTTATAGTCATGGATATGTGAATGTCAAATTTTAGTTTATTGTCTATTTCCACTCCTAGCAATTTGGTGTGTTCAGTTGGGTATATAGTGGTGTTGTCTTTTGCCATGATGTTAAAGTGAGAGTTGTTTTGAGTATGTTTGGTGGGTTGGAAGATGAGTAGTTTAGTTTTGTTTGGGTTGAGTATTAATCGGGCATCGGATAACCATGTTTCAACAGAGGAAAAGGCTTCCTGTGTGACTTTTTGCAGTTTTGGTAGGGACTGGGCTGAGCAGATGATGGTCGAGTCATCTGCGTATTGTATGAGTGTGCCATGTTTGGTGGCAGAGGCTAGATTATTGGTGTAAACAGAGAAGAGTAGGGGTCCAAGGATGGATCCTTGGGGATCCCCTATGGAGACAGGTAGTTGTGGAGATATGTCATTCTGCCATACAATGGATTGTTGGCGGTCAGACAGGTAACTCTAAAACCAGTTGGTGACCGATTGTGAGAAGGATAGGTTATTGAGGACAGAGATAAGTTGTTTGTGTGGGACCATGTCAAATGCTTTAGATAGGTCTAGGAAAGTAGCAGAGGAGAGATAGCCATTGTTTTTATGCTGAAGGATAGTGTTAGTATAGGAGAGTAAGGCAGTGGTGGTGCTATGGTTTGGTCGGAAACCATGCTGAGTACTGGAAAGGAGGTTGTTAGTAAGGAGGTAGTCTGGGACCTGAGAGTGTATGCATCTCTCTAGTATTTTGGAGAGTGGAGAGAGAATAGCTATGGGGAGGTAATTGGTTAGTTCTTTGGAGGGTCCGCCTTCATGTAGGGGAATTTGATGTGATACTTTCCGCAGTGTGGGAACGTAACTTTCTGACAGAGATCGGTTAATCAAGATAGATACTGGGTAGATCAGAGCATCAGCTGCGATTTGTAGGTATTCACTTGGGAGGCTGTCTGCTGCTAATTTGGTGGGTTTAAGTTTAGTTAAGAGTTTTTTTATGTTGGATGTAGGTACAGGAGAATAAAAGAAGGCAGTGGGGAGATTACTAGTTGAAGGTGTGGGTTGGCGGGGAGGGGGGTTGTGTTGTTTAGCTAGTGATAGTATGGTTTGGGTGAAGTGTGTGTTGAATGAGGTAGCAATATTTTCTGAGGAGTGAGGGATGTTAGGAGGAGGGGTATGGACTTTACTTGGGTGGAGGATGGAGTTTATGGAGGACCAGAATTGTTTGGGGCTGTGTTGTGAGGAGACTAGGGCAGACTGGTACTATTGGGATTTATCCTGTTTTATTGGCTTTTTGACTCTATTGCGTAGTTCTAGGAATTTCTATCTAGCTGAGGGGGTTTTGGTTTTGCGCCAGTGCTCCCAGGCTTCATCCCTGTTTTTCATTTCTGACTTAGTGGTTTTCTGTAGCCATGGGGAGGGTTGTGCTTTGTTTCTGGAGAATCTTATGGGGGCATGGTAATTAAGGATGTTCAGGAAGGTAGTATTAAAAAAATTCAACTGCATCATCTTGACTGAGGTACTTTAGAGGATGCCAGTTACATTCTTTGAGGGATGAGATGAATGTGAGTGGGTTAAAGTTTAGTTTTTTACGTATTTGATGGTAGATGACAGGTTTAGCTTGGTATAGGTATTTTTTGAGTAGGAAAGTTGGGGAGTGATCACTGAGGCTATCTGATAAGCAGCCTGTTATATATGACAGGGGGGGTCTTACTGACTAGTATCCAATCCAGGGTAGTGTGCTTGGTGGAGTTTTTATTTATCCTGGTTGGTTACTGGACTAGTTGAGTGAAGCCATGAAGGTGTACATGATGGGTTGGATTGTTGCCAGATCAGGATTGCCAGTCAATATTGAAATCACCTAAGATGATAGTTTCTTGGGGGAGATGGTGGGTAGACCAGCTGAGGAGGTTTTCTAGGGGAGGGATGTTTTGGCCAGGCGGGAAGTAGCATCCAATTATGTTGATGGTTTTGTTTTGGTTAATTTTGAGGTTGGTATATATTATTTCTTCATTGCCAATTTGTGGAGCTGATGATTTTAAGATCTGGATGTTTAGATGCTGTTTAAATATTATAGCTACACCACCTCCTTTTTTGTTTAGCCGGTCTACTCTTAGTATGCCATAACCTGTAGGGAGTATTTGCTCACTGGTAATGTGAGGTTTTAGCCAGGTTTCTGTCAGGATGACTATATCTGGGGAATACAAGTCTATGGTGGCATGGAGTTCATGGACTTTGTTGGATATACTTCTAATATTTAGGCATAGTAGAAGGAAGTCTCTTGGCTTTCTATTGGCTGTAATGTGGGAGAAGTTGTGGTTTCTAGTCTGATTATGAAGATTGGGGTTGGAGATGGTTGGGCCAGGATTGGGGTGGATGTCTCCACTTAGGGCTAGTTTTGATAAGCATGGGATTATTAGTTTTCTCAGTTTTTGAATGTGTTTGTTTATAAGGGAAACTTTATGATTGTGCTCTGTGGGTAATAGGTATGGTGGGAGGGTTACTATGTTAAGTTGTAGGGATGCTTTATGTTTGAGTAATATAGTTGGTAGAACATGTGGGGGGTGCATAGGGATGGTTCTTGAGCTGGTGGGAGTGGAGGTGAGTGAGGGTGAGACATGAGTGGTGGTGTGAGTAGTAGTACAGTGGTAGTGGTTGAGTGGGGGAATGATGGAGCTTTGGTAGAATGTAAGATATGCAAGGAGAGTGCATGCAGTGAGCATAGGAAAGGTATGCTTGTACATGTTAGCTGAGGAGGTGTGATAGTAGTGGAAAGATGGAGGAGGTAGTGTTGGGTTAGTGTTGTGGTTGGCTATTAGAAAGAAGGGAGGGGTTTGAGTGCAATAAAGGTGGGACCACCGGGGGCGGGAGGGAAAAGGGGGCAGGGTGGGGAGCGAAGCGGATAGAGTCCCTGTTAGTTGCTGGTATGAGGGGATGGAAACAATCACAAAGCAAAGACAAGTATGTGTTAAGAAACAATCACAACTGACCAAGGACTGCTCTGAAACTGTAAGTCATTTCTTAATTTCTCAGGTGGAAAAACAGGATCACCTTGTATCAGTAGGCTACTGTGGTCATAGTTTAAATTTACAAACACAGAGTATTGATCAGTTATGGATACTATTTGCTAACAGAAGGGAATAAGAGAAAGTGGAAGATGTGTGTGTGTGTGTGTGTGTGTGTGTGTGTGTGTGTGTGTGTGTGTGTGTGTGTGTGTGTGTGGGGGCTGCTTACAACCAAAGCAGAGTGCTCTCCAGGGGAAAATGAATATTGGCTCAAACAGGTAGACACATACTCAAAGTTAACTGTAGCTGTTTGCAGACAGTTCAGACCCAGACTGCACTTTTCTTACAAGACTGTTAAAGGTGGTACCGCAGCTGAATACTTAAGAGTGGTGTTAGGTCTAGAAAAGAAGAGTACAGAGAGGAGTAAGTACTTTTGAGATGGTAAAAATATATTATAAAGATTATAAAAAACACACTGAGCAAATAGCTACCACATGCAGGACAATACCATGCACCAACTACTTAGTATATGCAGATACTGAGCCAATTGGAAGAACATTAGAAAAGAAACCCCAAACAGTTATACAGTTACAGATAAAAATATAGCGAGCAGCAATCTGTCGTGGTTCTGTAATGTGATTCTATCCACCAGTAACAGCATAATTGTATAGAAATAATTAGACACTAGTATATTGAGTTTATTGAATATGAAGATGGTAATAGTGATTTAAAGCACATGCTGCATTTGATTTACCAAAATGCCTCTTTGGCTGTACCTACCCATTTAGCATTCAGCAGGGGCTGGGCCTTACCTTTGTTTAGATAAGTCAGGGTACATGTGATATTGGCAATGTTATGAATAAATTGCAATGATAGTTATCTAAACCCAAACATGGGTGTGAGTTCTCTCTTCATAATGGCTGTGGGCAAATCTCTTACAACTTGGTCTTTTTATGTGGGGTTTTACTACACCCCACTACCTATGACATAACCCAAATAGCAGGATTTGCCATGCCAGACTTACAAATGTCTAGGTCAGCAATCAAATCAGCTTGATTTATGATGTCTAAAAGAGTTTGAACTTTAGGGAGGTGGCATTCCTAATTGTTTCTGAAGATCGTGTCATCATCCAGTTAAGCTACTGGATAGGTGGTCTGGTGTCACAAAAAGGATGCATTTGTCTTCTTCTGCAATATAGCTGGGTCTCAAGGGAATGCAAATGTCATGACTGTAGCAAAAAGAAACACCATTATTTTTGGAAAATGCATTTGTCTCCTTAGCTTCTGGTGCTAGTGGAATCCGTCAGTAACCTTTGATATTTCCATAGTGGACAAAAAACTAGCATAATCCTATTTTCATATAGTTCATCCACTCAATGAATCGGCTATGAATTAAAGATGGCAAAACTTTGCAGTTTCTGAACTCAATGCAAACCATTATTCACACTTAAGAGCTGGGTACCAACACAATGAGAATATACTGTGCACTCTGGGACCCTTCTATGACCCCCAGTACTAGGTGTCTACTTTGCCTGTTCATTAACTGCTTGACACTGGAACTTTGATATTCGGTATGGCTTCAGACAAACTCTTTTATCAGGAACAGGTTTTGCTGCACTGGATTAAATTGGTTCAGCCAGGCAACTTGTAAACTATGTCCCTTTTCCTGAGTACAGGTTTCTTAACCTCTTTTTTCTTAGGTAGTGCTGACATCTCAACCTGTTTTTGACATTAAGGCGTACTGTAGGAGGTGCACATACTTCTTCAGATCGTTGGGTTTCTCACATTTATGTGGGATATCTTCCCCTGATTTCCTTTTTACAGTTTTTTTCATTCTATATTTCTCTTCAATTATCTTTCCATAACTTCAAAAGATCCTCACCTCACCACTTTGCTAATAACTTGCTCTTAGCTGTTGGCTCTATCATAGCCCTTTTACTCTGGCTTTAAGTTACTTAAGACAAGCATTTTTGCAAGCTTTTTGTTGTTTTCCCTGTGCTATTTTCTCATGTTCTTTTACTACAGTCACTTTAGTTATCATAAATGTCTGCAAAATGCTCTATCACTTTTTTAAATGGCATGTTTTCTTTCTTTCTTCCATGTTTCATTTGCTATGTCCAGTAAGCCTGAGGTATGTTTTATAACAGTTCATGGGGGGGGGGGGTCCACATGAGGCTTGTGGTACTTAATTTCTAATAAGGAGAAGTACTTTATTCTGTGTTTTTCATTCTATTTACTAGCTTTCCATATTATAAAATTGAACCTTTTATTAAACATTTAACCAACCAGTCTGAGAGTAGTATAAAGATGTTATTAGAGAGCAAGCAGAGTTCATGCATTACTTTTGACATTAATGTGGTACCTTGGTCCATAAGAATTTCTTGACGAATTAGTACTCTTGAAAAGGAATACTATTAGTTCCTTAGTTATACAATTAGCATTACTTGTTTCTCATGTTATGCAGCAAAACTTTCTGGGGCATTACAGGGTTTACCTTGGCATATTGCAGACCCTTGCTTAACTTTGCAAGTGGACCTATAATGTGCATTCTGTTTCACTCAATGGGAAATCTACTATAGCCAGGGATAACAAAGAGTTCTTGAACCCTGGGTTAGGTGCTGTCATTTGACATTCTGCACAAGTTTTGCAAATGTGTTTTATTTCCTTCATAATACCAGATCAGTAAAATATTCCTAATTTTATAGACTTTCTTTTATCCACCCCTAAGTGACAACCATGTCCCACAATGTGTCTATGTGCTAACTTTATTATGAATGCTCAAAAAGGCTTTGTTACTAATAACTAACTCACTGCAAAGCCTGTTTCTTTGGTCACAGTGTAGAGCAAATCATTTTTTAGTTTAAAGTATGGGTATGAAACATTCCTCTCAGCTATCCAGATTTTTGCAGAATGTTCTGATTTTTGCCTCATATGTTCGGTGTGTTCCTCATAAATTTGTATTTTTCTGGCAATCACTGAGGATTGATGACATACAATTGAGTTTCAGACTTCATATACTTCAGAAAATGCATGCTAACACAAATCTGGTTATTTTAGTAACTTTCCAAGTTTATAAAAGCAATATTTAAAATGTGGTCCTTTGTCAGTCCATTAATTTAGACTTTGTCCAGATTTTTTGCACTAAGTTTTATATTGCGGTGAATTCCACTGCAGTGTATTGTATTGTGTAAGCCATTGAAATACTTTTCAGGCATTTTCCTCTTTTCTCTTCTATGGGGGAAATGTGGAGCTAGCATATATAATTTAGGGGGTGCAAGGGGGGTTGCTTCCCTGCAAGAAATGTGTGTGTTTTTGTGCTGTTTTTGACTCACTGGTTTAGTACTTATTTTTCGGACACCAGTGAGTCAAAAACAGTGGGCTTTGATCCTTCATAGACAAACCTATGAAACTGGTGTGTTCTATAAAGTTAACATCTCTTCTTCTATTTTAATATTCTTAGTAGCTCGCATATGATGGTCTCTGAGTCATGTGAAAACATTATGTAATTAAGGGGTTACAAATGTGAAAGGGTTATGTATTTGTTATTTTGAAGAAGTCTGTTTCAGTAAGTAGATGGAAGCTCCAAATTAGATTGCTTCATATTTATCTGCTCCTTTTTTGTGTTTATAACAGTAGGAATATTCCTTATCCCTTAACATTCGAGTAAGAATGTTCCACTATACTAAATATGCAAATAATTCTCCTGAGCCTTCTCTAGCCTCTTAAGTCAGGAATCAAAACTCTTCACTGCTAGCACTCTAGCTATATTGCCTTGAGTAGGCTGCTGTTAATTATATACGAGGGATAACCAGCACCACCCATTGGGTCTGCTGTTCTACTAGAAATATTTTATATTAACTTGGAGATTTTTTCCAGGGACTATACTGATAATGTATTCTACTCAACCTCAACAAACTATATAAATAAAAGAATAATGATTTTTCATAACATAATTGCAAAACATCTACACTACATACAGCTACACGCAGTGAGCAATGTCTGTTAATATAAAGTGAACACAAGCAGGCTTAGGTAAATAAGCTAACTGATTATAGGGAGTCAGGAATTAATTCATAGTTCAGTATATCATACATGTTCAACTTTGTTAACTGTGACTGCTGTGTGACTGATGACATTGTGTGCTTACTTTAGATTACTCCTCCACCCACCAAATCATTGTTACACTTTTAATGTAACTTTGACTTAGGAAACCCTTCCCAGTCTCATCTCATTTTCTCATATTTGTGAGCACTATAAGATCAAGCTGAGTGCAGTTAGCACAGAAGATAATGGTTCTGAATTGTTATGAACTCCTTCCTGTAGTCAAGAGCACAGGATTTGAATTCTTGCACCTCCATTTCCTACGGCATGACTCATTGCAACTCAGTCAGTAAGACACTGCTGTGTCATTCCTGTAAATGGACACATGCAATTAAATTAAATATAAAAGAAAGTAGTTAATGCAATTCTAAAGGACTTCAGTAACTGTCAGCCTTAGACGAGTTCATAGATTAGACTTCCTATTTCCCCAGTTATGTCTTACCCCTCTCACCAGGACTTCCATACACTGGTTAATGCCTTTGTGCCCCATAATGTATTTTGTAGTTAGGGTCCTCTACTGGACTTTTCCACATGACATCTCAAACTCAAATTTGTGCAGGATTATAGTGGTACTACTGAGTGCTAAGAGAAGGATGCTAGAACCTGAGGCCTTTCTGCAAATAAAACACATTCATATGTTAATAAGATGCACTTTCAGAGCAATAGCTGTATTCCCTCTGACCAGGGTTTAGTGCCTATCCATTTTTCAGCCCCAGAGGTAACTGCAAGGGAGCATCTGCAACCCTATCATCTCACATAATAATATCCAGAACCATAAAATGGAGCGCATGGCGAACCAAATCTCCCTTAAAAATCAAAATATCAGATTTGTGCTGGCAATAAATCCCCATCATTGTCTCTCAAACATCATGGGAATTACCCTAGTAACTATGAAAGTTTAAATATCAAATGAAATAACTTTCTTGATTGGGGACATCTATTCTGCTAGCATTTATGTACATACTTACACATCAAATTGATTAGTACTTTTTCAGACTTTGCTTATGCCAGTGTTTAACAACAAATTGTTAAACATCTGCTAGAAGAACTAACAACCATAACTTGGTCCTTACTGACCTAACTCATGCCTGTACCTATCCTCATAGTTGGTTAAACATGATTACCAAATGGTCATCTACTCTGGCAGGCATACTGGTGCCCCCTTCTACTAAATAACCATCTTTACAGCTTCAGCAGGACAAACATACTTTATTTATATAAAACTATGTAAAATTCCCAACATGCACTCCAAATGGACTCAACTGATATGGCTGCTGTACTCACCTCCAATGTCTACCATTTCCTAAACAGACACTTAGAAAGTTTAACACCCATTCACGCTAAACATAATTGTAACTTCTGGAATACACCTCTCTGGTGGAGCTCCCATATCAACAAACTGCATTCTAAAAGAAGAAAAATAATGAAAGGATGTAAGAAATCATCTTCCCCATCTCTCTGGAATACCCTAAAACTTGCAAACAAGAAACTTAAGAACACTATTTAAAAATCAAAAACAGAATTATAGCTTAAGGTTGCTACAGATTGCACAGGAAACTACTAGTGTGTATTCAATTATGTCGCAAGGTTACAGAATAATGTTCAACAATACACTGGCCTTAGCCATAATAAGCCATAATAATGTCACACATTCTGATTGGAAGGTTATAACCAATAGATTAACAGACAAATTCAGCACTAATTTTTCCACACCTACACATACTGTTCCCCTAGTGTCCCCAAAATAATATCGCACATACCGACTGGAAGGTTATAACCAATAGATTAGAAGACAAATTCAGCACTAATTTTTCCACACCTACACATACTGTTCCCCCAGTGTCCCTAAAATATTATCACACATTCTGATTGGAAGGTTATAACCAATAGATTAGCAGACAAATTCAGCATTAGTTTTTCCACACCTACACATACTGTTCCCCCAGTGTCCCCAAAAAATGATGGAGTCCCTGAAATTACCTTGGAACAAGTCTTACAGTTACCGTCCAAGGCTAAAAATAATACTTCCATGGAATCACACAACATTCAATCACTTATCAGTGCCTAATATGTAGTATCCATCCCTCTACTTAAACTTTTCAATATCAGCCTGAAAATAGAGTGTATGCCTTATATCTGGGAAAGAAACACTGTGACTGCCCTACAAATGGCTGGCGCTTCTGCAGACCTAAGTAATTATAAATCATCAGCCTCACCTGTCTTATATTACAACCATGTGGACTGTATCATAGTAAAACTCATTTATTCAGACACAGGTAACTTAGCTGATCTCTGTGCCAGATTGGTACTGTCTCCTGAATCTAGTTAGCTTCTTTGCAAAGGTTGCAGAGATGGCTCCTTATCTCTTTCTGGACAATTCTTTTCACACTATTCTTCATGCTGGCACTCCAAGCAAAATTAAGCAAAATAAGTAAAGTCTTGTGTTGTCCACTGAATTGAAAATTGGCTATCCACAGATCCCAAGGTGTGAAAGTTGCTGGTTCTCTTGCTCTGAATGCAAAATTTTAGCTAGTGGTGGTACAATAGAGATCAGTAATGGCCATCTCCTGTAAATCATTTATTTTGGAGATCTGAGTTAACATCCTTGAAGTGTAGTTGACTAAATTTTTTGTTGTCTGAAAGCTGGGCACTGCTATCCACTCATCCTCTTCTACTAAGCAGGTTCAGCAGCTAGAATTTGCACATATCTGGTACTGAAAGTGGTCTCATACTAAATGTGAAAAAGCTGCCCTCAACTTCTATGTTATAAATGATACCCCTCTTTAGACAGATGTGAAAATCAAAGGACCTGAGTACTTGTGTGGATAATTCACTGTCATTCAAACAGCATGTTTCCATCATAGTAAGGAAAATCGTTATACCTGTCACTGTTAAATTCCAAAGGAATATCTTCATGATCTAAAGAAGTAATCTTCCCACTGTACTCCCCTTTTATCAGACTCATCATCAGATAAAATACCACCTTTGGTTATATTTTTCAACCTCTTAACACAAAAAATCTGGATGAAGGCAAAAATAATGGGTTAACAAAGGCCCTAAAAATAGGGACGTTATTTTAAATATTGCTCTTATACACTTAGAATGTTACTACAATAACAGGTCTTGCATTCGTGTGCATTTTCTGAAGGATTTGACATGTGAAACCTAAATGCTGTCATTTTTTAGTAACTTCAGTCCTCTATTATATGCTAGAAAAGCACTCATTGTATGAGGAATAGGCCAAAAATATGAGGCAAAAGTCTGGACATTTGAGTGGTATGTGGGTATATAAAAAATCCAAATATTTTGATCAAGTAGGAAAAAGAGAAAAAGCCACAGAGATTTCTATCCATATATTTTAATTATCCCCAAAAGATACTAGCTACTACAAGGTGATCTGCATTTCACATTTTTACTCATGGAAAACAATCTCATTTGACTTCTATGTCATCAGAAAAGGAAAGGCTGTACAGACACCCACAATACAGGTCAAGTTACTGATATAGGTGAAATGCAGTACTACTATGGTTACCTTTAAAGCCAGTCTTTACACTTAAATGGGTCGACATAGGTTTTCACTGGGCTTGTCATATACTTCCCTGTTCTGTTATGGAAGTAATACAAAGCATGTGAAAAGGATGGCAAGAACTTTTGTGTGTCTACTTAAAGGTGCATGTAGCCAGACATTCTTATGGTCCCCAGGATCACGAGGATTGTTTGTTTATTTTTCATGACTTTAAGTAGCTGGTAGGGAAGGCAAATAACTGTAGCCTAATAATTATAAGAGCAGAATGAAAAAAATAACTTCTCAGTTATACTGAAAAATACTGCAGCTAAATCAGACAAAATAGTATGGTAGTAGCAAAATTATACTTAATAGCATGTATAAAGTTAACAGTAATCAAGTATAAAACTGCATGTCAGTGTCATTTTATCTGCAATGTAATCAGCAAGTCAGCATTTAAGTGTTGTAACAAAAAGTGCTGAGATATTTAATGCAAAGAAATCCTAATGCTGAATTGACTTGGTTATAATACTACAGAGTAAGTGCTATAATTGCTAAGGTTAACATTAATTTATGAAACAATGCTATGACATAAATCTCACTGATATTTATAATTACATTTTAATCACTTTTAAACCAACTGGCATATTCATAATAGCAGAAGATTGTTATTTATATCCTCTGTCTGATCAAATACAAGCATGTTGACCAGAAAAAATATACATGGAAAGTTAATGGCAAATTTAATAAATTGTTCAGGATATGACACAGCATGTTAATCAAAAGTTTAACAATAGAAAGGTGAATAAGTTCATCACACAATGACTCAGAAATGTTAACTGCAGAAATTAGTCATTACAACATTTTTGAAGACTAAATTGCATTCACGCTACATAAGAAAGAGAAAAAAAAAAACATGCCTGATATTTTAATAATCCCCATTCTTTAAAATAAAGCAGAACTAGGCTTTGATGGATAAATAACTAATTTGTGAAAAAAATGTTAACAGCAAGGGAGAAAGCTACATTGCATTATGTCCTTTATATCACCATATAAAATGAAAACTATTAATAAAAATAATAATAATAATAATAATCAAAATCAAATGTATTAATAATCATAATAATAACCACAATCAATGAAGTCTAAGTTCCTGTCAATGGAACAGGATGGGGCCGACATATATCTATACAAATCTGCACTGCACTAATTCTGACCCAGTTAAATCTCAGTGTGTGTGTGTGTGTGTGTGTGTGTGTGTGTGTGTGTGTGTCTTCCTAAAGTCTGTGCCCTAACTCATTAACATTAAGTGCATTGCATGTTAAGATATAAATATCTTAGCATACATTTCTGTTTGATGCTACTGAATTATTCCAGAGAATCCTAAGTATCATCTCTCAGCATACTGCAAAAAGGTATAAATGATTTATGCTTAAATGCATGATGTAACTCATTATATCATAAAGATCATTAACTGTTCAGAAATTAGAGCAGATGCATGCCCCCCCCCCCCCCTCGGCATTCAGCATGGAATTTTGGCTAATGAATAGACTTGTCCCTTTGTGAAAAATGGAAGATGCATTTTTTCATTGTTGCTACTGACTACAAGGTAGGTAACCTGCTACACTTCCTTGTGCTTTATTTAACATCTCACCCTTTCTTTTAGAATGAGATTCATAGATTCGAATATTATAAAATCATGCCGCTCATTTGGAATGAATTATGCAATTGCTACAGCACCACGGTGACCTGAAAGTATGCTAATGTAATTGCAGTGATTGTGGTTTAGTTTTGAATGCATTATGCCATTTAACCTTACATTTCTGTCTTCTCTATACTGATCTGAAATGATTATGCAATGTATTTTTTATTATCATTACTACCAGTATTATAAGCTCAGATTAAGACTTACAATTTGACTGAAGATTTGTATGTTGGCAACCCATGCTATGCTCCAGCTCAATTAATTGAGACATACCAAGTGTTTTGCAGTGCTATAGTACTCTACTAGGGGAAGAGTATTTGTGTTTAAATACCGGGGTAATATTTTCATCACAAATGACCATTTGTACGCACAGCTAGGGTGAATGCACTCACAAAATGAAAATATTTGCACATCTGCAAAAAATGAAAACATTTGAACTGGTATTTAAAATAGTTAAAACAAATGCAGTAGCATTGCTATAAGTAATCAGTAGTAAATTAATAGGTATAGATGAGATTAAACAGGAGGTAAGTACAAAGGTAAACAGGTGTAGAAGGAGATGATAACTTAGGTGATGTGTCCAGTGGTAAGGTACCTGCAGACTTATTTATTATAGATACATTTTTGAGTTGTACTCTTAAAGAGGAGAAAGATATTATGTAGGTTGATAGAGATTCCCAGGGTATAAGTAGAAGAATGGAGAAGGAGTGGTTGGAGCACTCATTCACTCTAATGAGCTCAGAAAGTTTACACTGTAACTTACATTATAGAGCCTAAGCATTGTCACAGAATCAAATTATGTCTTCACATGTCAAACAAATCTTCATATCTCTGGAAGCATAGGTGTTATGTAAGAAGTATAAATGGCAAACTCTTCAGCACAAACTACTTTTATAGTCTTAATATTCTTTAGTTTCTAGGTTTTAAACTGAATTTTACAAGTCACAGTAAACACAGTAACTATTGCATTGGTAATATTTTGTAAATAACTTAAAATATCTTAGTAAACTCTCAAGTTACACACATACTGTCAGCGACATTGTATTCATCTAGCTGAGAGCTTTCATTTGAGGCTAAGGAGTTCTGTCTGTGTTAACTGAATTTTGAGATATTTAGAAAAATGTGAAAATTATATCTATATAAATTGGTATCATAAAAACAACAGTTAATGGGCTGGATTCATGAAGGCTTGCACGGAGTCTAAGAGTAGAGTAAGACTTCATGCAGCCAACATGTCCACCGAGCGATCCAGGAACAGCAGGTAGGGGCGTGCAAGAGAGCTCCTAAACTGACTCTTACATGGACAGGGCTAGGATATGCAAATTACCTCAATTGCAGGCGAAAGCTATGCAAATGAGGTAAATTTGTGATCCAGGAAACCTGAACCTGTCTGAGTAAGAGTAGTGTTATTTGCAGAAATGTACTCCGTTGACAATTGAGTACCGTTCTGCAAATAGCAAAACGGAGCCGTGACAGCTCCAAAAAAAGGATGCATCCAGTTGAGGAAGCATGCCAATGGCCAACATACAGCCACTGGCAATGTTCACCAATGCAAAATAAAAATAAAATAATATTTTTTATCCCGATCTCCGAAGTTTAAGCGTAGCGTAGCACCATGCAAACGTGCTGCGCTTTAAAAAACAGAAAACCAATAATTAAAATCCACAAATATGGATTTTATTGTAATTCCAAATGTACAATGCAAGGGAATGGCAGGCTGAAGACAACATGGCTACTGAGTAGAGGTTGCTAAGGGGGGAAGCTCAGTCTAAGAGATGTAACCAAGCATTAGTAGGCAGTCCTATGCAAATGTGGGTAAGGATAGTGAATTCCAAGTTTACATAGCAAATGAGCACAGTCAGTGGAGTGTAGGAGTAGGATAAGGGGAGTATCAGAGTAGAAGATAGGTGAGATCATGAGGGGGGTATGTATGAAAGAAGTGAAGCTCATTGGAGCAGAGTGGCATGTGTTTGCTGTCATTTACTCATTACTGGAAGAGGTGTGTCAAAAGGTACCCTAGCTAAAGGCAAGAAATTGAAGGTGTATGCCGTGGAAAACACTAAAGTTTCTTGTAGAAGTGCTTGCAATGTGTTTGCGTGCTGGTGCACACCCGTACATCTGAGTAAGACTGTGTGCATGCGTGTGCGCCTGTGTATGTGCGTTTAAGCTGGAGTAAGCATGTCTCAGGTTTTTGAAATGTATGTAAGCATGTATGCACCTGTGTGTGCATGTTTTAGCAAGAATAAGCAAGTTTTAGTCCGTGTAAGCATGTGTGCGCATGTGTGAGCTGGTGTGCGCATGTTTGTGCTTGTGTGCGCGGCGCTGCCCCCCTGAGGAAACAGAAAGGGAAAAGGAAGCACAACAAATAGAAGGAAGTTAACCAAAGAGTACTAGCAGAGCTAGCAGGTGAAAACAATCAGAATCAGGCAATTACACAGGCAGTACACTAGCCCAGCCCAGCACTTAAAACTCTGCAAACAACATTCCACTATGTTTCTCTCAGAGACACTGCAACACTGCAGTAAGCTAATAGAAGTGAAAACTGAAAAAGCTTTACTGAGACAAAGAAATGTTAGGGGCTGCCATTTCTGTTATAAGGCGACATATGCAACATGCTGAGGGTGGTAACATTGCAAATGCTGCTGGACAACCCACAGAGAGGAGACGAAGAAGAGTGTACAGGCCCAGGGTAACTTATCAGGGGCTACATGAGCTGGAGATATTGGAGCGCTATAGAGTGGACAGAGATCTCTTGCAGCAATTGTTGAGCTGTGCAGGCCATGCCTCACACACAGAACCAACAGAGGGGAACCCATCCCAGTGGGAACCAAGGTATGTGTTGGCCTAAGAATATTAGCAACAGGTACCTTCCAGAGACCAACTGGTGATATGATGGGGATATCACAGGCATCAGCATCTAGGGTACTGCACCAGTTCCTGGATGCCATGTCAGCACATGTCGATGATTATGTATATTTCCCCAATTCCCGTGAGGTATTGGCCAGCAATATGCGTCTCTTCCAGCAAATAGCAGAATACCCTGAGGTAGTGGGCGCAATAGACTGCACACACATACGCATCAAAGCACCAGCCGGTGAGCAGGGTAGGGTCTACTTTAACTGCAAGGGCTTCGCCTCCATCAACTGCCAGGTCATGTGTGATGCCCAGAGCATAATACTGAATGTGTGTGCTGGCTGCCCTGGAAGCTACCATGATTCCCATATCTGGCATCTGACACAGCTGTACCAGACATTTGCCAATGGGGACATCCCTCATGGTCACCTAGTGGGGGATGCTGGCTATGCACTGGAGCCGTGGCTGATAACACCCATCAGAAATGCACACACACCTGAACAGGAATGCCATAAGGAGGCACACGCACAAACACGAAATGTAATCGAGCATGTGTTTGGGCTGCTCAAGTCACGGTTACAGTGCCTGGACACATCTGGTGGAGCCTTGCAGTACTCACCAACTACATGTACCCAAATTGTCATAGTATGTGCTATGCTACATAATATGATCCTGGGAAAACAGCTGCAGCAGGAGCAGCATAGGCCCGGGCCAAACAGCCCCCCACCATTGCCAAGGCCATCATAGGCAGAGCGTGACTCGGAGGAGGAACAATCTGTGCCTGCCCCAGTAGGCAGAAGGAGATGTTCCCAGTATACTTTGGCCTTGGCAAAGAGGCAACGCATAGCACATACATTGGCTCAGTAGGAACCCTGGAAATGATACCTCTGTCTGACTCACACATATAGTAAAAGGGATGCCTAACTTGACACTACCTGTTTTCAAACATGTATAGTGAGTGTAGTATGTGCATCTGACATAGGCAGCTCTGCAGCACCACATGAGGCATGATTGCCATGTGTTAAGTAATATAAAGCAGTGCTAAACAGCTTTTACCACCATTTAGTATATGTAAACAAAATTGCACACAGTAACTAGCACAACTGTGGTCAATGTTGCGCAATATTGGGCAATGTTCAGCAATGTTGGTTAACGTTGAGCAATGTTGGACAAGCTTGGTCTAAGTTGGGCATAGCTGAACAAAAGCCAACATGCTCATATTTGCTCTACTGGCCCTTAAGCAGTCTGGTCTGCTCAGTATGAAAATATAAAGCAGTGACAGGCCTCAAACCCAAGATACTGTGCACTATAATCATAGTACTGAAACACTAAACCATGACAGTATTTCAGTGGTTAGCCTGTATGAAGAAATGTTGATAAGTCTATGCAAAGTATCTCATGGAAACCCTGCAGGCACAGCATAATCCCTGTCGAGTTATGACACAAAGGTGAACCCTGCAGTAAGAATAGAACCTGATTTTCAACACACATATTGTATAAATGTTAATATTGGTCATGTTCACACACATCAACAAATGTAGTGGACTTCAGACAGCAACATACTGAAAGGTCACACTGGGCATGCTCACACACTTGAATAAATGAGACAAATGTCAGGCAACAAAACACTGAAAGGTCAAACTGAGCATGCTCACACACTTAGGCCATGTCTGAGTACAGCAGTGGGCCACACATATCCAGCAGTTGCATGTGTTAACCCAGGAACCTCTCACTATTCACCAATCCGTCTTGTGCACACAGTTATATGGCAACAGACACATATATAATATATTGGAACCCTGTCATAATCAAATATGTTCTGCAGATACTTAGGTTGTTCATAGAAAGTGGGAAAGCAAAGAAGATAAAAGACCTGCAATCAGTATCATCAATAAACAATGTGCATCCCGAACATTATCATAGGTTCATAGGTTGATACTAGGCTATCTACCCTAGGGCATTTATAAGCCTAGCCAGAGTGTGTTTGGCTTTCACAACCCTGTTAGATTAGTAGACTGTGCCTGTGAATAGTAGGTCACACAAGATAGCCCTTTTACTTTTAGTTTATTGTGCCTCTGTCTAGCAGGGACCCAGAAGAGATCCCAGGGGTAAACATACTTGTCAAGATGTCTCCTGTAGGGGGTCAGTGGGGGGCTCTGCCTATGCAGGACTGGGATCTCATTCCAGAGTGAGGGGAGCCCCTGGGATATGAATCTGTCCCTCCAGCATGTCCTATTAATTTCTGTGCTGAGGTTTAAGTCCCTGGAGCGTGTAGCTCTAAGGGATTTGGATATCCTGACATGGAGCATGTCCATTAATTCTGGGTTGGACATGGCTTTAAACAACAGGCACAGATCACATCCGAGTAGGAGTAAGCAACTGAGTATAGCTGGAGTTACTTTAGCCGAACTGCACAGGCCATCTGTGTGAGTCCCTAGATCTACTTGGTGAGGTACTTTTGTGGCCATTACAGTTGCTGCAGGTGTCGGGTAAAGTACATCCCAAATGGGGCATTGTATCCAATCATGGGCCTGATGAGTATAGAGGCACAATGACCTCACTTGATCTAGATGTGAAACCTTTTGGGATAAGGTGGGCTATATAGAAGGTCTGTCTAACCACTTTGGCAACATGATTGTCAAAGGCGAGATTACTAACTACTCGTGTCCCCAAATCCTTAATAATTTCTACCGTACTTAATGGATTACCAACTAGGTGGTAATGTGTGGGCACTTTGTTATTTCCGGGTGACTATGCATTTAATGGCATTTAGCTGTAGGCCATGGCTCTGGCACCAGTTATCCATCTCTGTGAGACCCTTTTGGATGATGCTTGTGCCAGCTGGAGAGTCGATTATGGCACCCAGTTTGCAGTCATTTGTGAACATGGTCAGTCATATTCCTCCTGTGTTAGCCTGTACGTCAGAGAAATATATACTGAACAAGAGAGGTCCCAGGACTGAGCCTTGTGGGATGCCACATGTAACTGGTGTAGAGTGGGTGCTATCCCTGATCCAGTTAGCAATCCATCTTGTGACATATGTGTCGATATCGAAGCTGGTGAGCTTATGTATGATGCCTGAGTGGGGTATTGTGTTGAAGGGTTTTGCGAGGTCCAGGTAGGCTGTGTGGACTACCTTCCCTACGTCTATGGACCTGGTAACTGTTTAAAGAAGTCAACCAGGTTCAAGAAGCAAGATCTGCCCACAACAAAACTGAATTGGGCAGGATCCAGTGTATGTAGGTTCCCGATGTCTTTGTGTATGAGTTCCATAATGATATGCTCCATAGCTTTGCAGACCAGGCGAGTTAGGCTTATAGGGCGATAGTGTCCGGGGTCCATTGTGGCACCACCTTTGTGGAGTGGGACCACTGTTGCTGTACACCATTCCTTGGGTACATATCCTGTAGTAAGTCTGATATTGAACAGTGACTTAATGTGAGGGTTATGTTAGTCATGAAGCTCGTGTAAGATGCAGGCTGGGACACCGTCCAGTCCCATTGATGCTGTGCTGTCTGCTTTGGAGAGGGCAGCTCTCACCTGTTCATCTGTGATGTCAGGGAGGCTACACTCTGTTGGAATGGACATTTGCTCTTTAGGAGGGATGCGGGGGAGATATTTGCACTGAACCTGTTTGCCAGGATGTTGGCAATATCTGTGGGTTCAGTGTATGTTTTGTCATTTTGCAGTAACTCACAGCATATCTGGGAGTTTCCACCCAGGTTCCTGACATAACTAAAGAAGGCCCTGTGATTGTCCTTAGTGTCTGGTGCAATTTTCCTTTCGAAGCGGGCCTTAGATGAATTCATGAGTGATCGTAGCTTCTTGCTAGTACTGATCAGAGATGCCTTCCCTTTTTGGGATTGTGCTCTATCATGTAGTAGCCTCCTCCTTTCATTGTATAGCTTATTTATGGCCGGGGTCCACCAGACAGGTCCCCTGCCTTTGGAGGAGTGAGTCTTGTTGTTATTTGGGATAGCACAATCCATGCATTCCAGTAAGTGTCCATAGAATGTGTTTGTAAAGGATTCAGCGGTCTGAGCCATATTTACCACTGTCCCAGGGTCTTTGGAGGATACCACCTCGGTTTGGAGAAGTGTGACGCTTGCTTTTGAGAAGTTCTTCACCGAGATTACCTAGGATGGGGGTGGGGACAGGATATGGATGTCCAGTGAGATAAATATATGGTCTGACCTTACCAATGAGGGGTATACCTCTGGTGTGGAACATAGAGTCCCCATGTTGGTGATGATCAGGTCCAATATGTTTTCCCCTCTTGTGGGTGTGGTGACCAGTTGTGCCATAGCATTTGAGTTTATAAATTCTAGCAACCATTGGGTGAGGGTGTTGGGGCTTGAGTAGTATTCCCAGTCAATGTTTGGGTAGTTGAAGTCACCCAATATAATGGTGTTTGGAGAGACCTTCATATTCTCCAGTGTTCCCAGGAAAGCCGAGTGGGGTTCCTGAGTTTGGGAGGGTAGTCTGTAACAGGCTACAAACTGAAAGGCAGTTTTTCCCACTGTTAGTTGCACATGTATGGTCTCCGATGCTTCGTGCAGTGCCACTAACCTGGAGGTGTGTGTATCTGTGATGTATATGGATACTCCCCCTATTTTTGTTGTTCAGTCCAAGTCTTGTGGCCGAAAAGCATGGTATGAAGTATAACCTGGTAGTGCTGGGGTGCTTTTGGGAGCCTGAATCAGGTGTCTGTTACTGCACAGATATCGACATTCTCCATAGTGAGGAGAGTCTTGAGTTTGTGCATTTTGAGGTTTAGACATCTGGTGTTGAGCAGCATTACCCTTAGTTTCTTTTACCTTGTATTGTCTATGGAGGTGGGTTTGTCTTTTGAGCCTTGCCTAAAAAAGGTGCTATGGGGGTGGCAAGAGCCTTAGCAAGTATTTGAAAGTCCAGGAGTGACAGGTGCAAGCCGTCCATAGTGAAGCTACGTGGCATGTCGAGCATGTCAGCCCATGCTGACAGGCACTGGATCCCCTTTGAATATCACCAATATGTTAGCCAACTGTTAAAATTGATCAGTTTGTCGGTATACTGTGCCATCATTCTTGGTGAGGGTAAGATGCTACACAAGGTCAGGGTCATACTGGCCTGGGCTATATGATCAGAGAGCTCCTCTATGTCTCTTGTCATGTAGTCCAGGGAGGAACGTCTGAGGTCATTCACACCAGCATGGACAATGATGGAGCCATATTTGTACTTGCTTTGGAGTGACCTGAGTGCATGTGTTATGTGGTGGATCCTGGCACCTGACAGACAGCTCAAAGTGATCTTCTCCTTGTTCAGCCTGGTGAGTGGGACGACAGTGTGTCTGACAATAGAGTCACCTATTACAAGTGTATTAGGTGTGTTGTTTAGCCCTAAGGGCAGTGACTGTGTGGCACACTGACTTTGTGAACTATGTGATATGTGGGTATTGTTGTGGGGTAGCAGTTGTTTGGGTGTCTACTTTGGAGGTCTCTGCTGATTAGGCAGATCTTATTTAGAGCCTCCGAGTATGTTTTTGTGCGGTAATGTATTTTGTTTGCTGTTGCTATAGGTCTCTGTGAGACTGGATTTGTGGTGTGTGTGGTTACCTTCACCACCTGATATTCTGTGCCAGTCATGGGTTGAGAGAGCTCAGCCTCCTGTTTGCTATATAGTTGCATCTCTCACATATATCTAAGTTTGTTGGGAGGAGGAGAGGGTTGGCAGTGTACATAAGACAGTTTTAACATTCCGTCAAAATTCCCATATTCACCAGCTGGACTGGAGAGTACACACGAAACTGACCTTTGAACATGCCAGGATATTATGATGAAATACTCTGTTGACTGATCAAAAAGGATCAGTAGGGTGTTAAGTGTGTAAAAGAGTATAACAGGGGTTTAGTACTCAGGTTTGTCTGTGTTTTGGAAAGATTATCTGCAATGGAGTCCAGACAGAACCATAACACTTCCTTCAGCTATGTCATAAATAGCAATGTACACTCATATAGGTCTTGAGTCAGGGCCAGCTGTACCTGACTGACAATGCCGACATCCTGTCAGATTGGCCCATACATACATACCCACCTCCCACTGACAAAAGGCCCTATCATCATACCAGGAGATATCACATGTTGAATGGGTAAACAGCTCCTCCCAAAGCCAAAAACATGGATTACATTGTTTCCCTATATGTGTCATAAGTGAACTACAGAAGAAACAGACCCGACACCTGAACAGTCTGTTGAGCCTCACCCTCTCTACAGGATCTGAAACTGTTGAATGTGTTACGGCAACATATGGCACACCCCACAAGTGTTGGTGCACAACAGACCATGGGAACTATAGTCCTATAAGCCTATGAAGTCTGATCTGCAAGGCCATGGAGTCCATCATGAATGAAGTCATAAACAGAGCTATTGGAAGCCGACAAACACACAACCCTACCAACTTTGGTATGTTCATGAGCAGATCATGGTTCCCAAACCTGCTAGACTGTTTACAAGGCAGCCACCCAGGACATACATCACTGAAAGGAGCTACACACATCCCACATAGACTTTGAATAAGCCTTTATTAACATCCCAGACACATGTCGTATCCACAAAATCAACAATCTGTGCATAAATATGTATTGTCATATGAAGGAATAGCAATTTGTCCACATATAGATCACACAAGCTAAGAATTGTGGAGTCCTGTTCAAGCTGTTAACACCTGCTGACCCACATGGTTCATTCCTGGGATTGCATAAAACAAAGTGCACACACATTACCATGTCCAGTCTGATGATGTCAGCATCCTACAAATATAGCAGGAGAAAAGAAACCACCTAGTAAAGCATATAGCGCATCATTTTAATGTGTATCTCTTTAGCATCACAACATAGTTAGGTAGGGATTTGAATCCTGCAATTGCTGGGGGTGTGTGTGTGTGTGTGTGATTTTCTTTGAGAGGAGTGCCCTTTTTGGAGACTGGGAAAACACATTAAAAGAGGTAAATTCCTCTTTGGCAAGTCTGATGATGTCAGTATCCCACAAATACAGCAGTGGAAATAAAATCACCCAGTAAAGCATACAGTGAGTTGTGTTAATGCGTACCTCTCTCGAATCATAACATAGTTAAATAGGGGTTTGAATCCAGCAATTGCTGAGTGTATGTGTGTGATTTCCTTTGAGTGGAGTTCTCTTTTTGGAGACTAGGAAAATACATTAAAAGAGGTAAATTCTTCTTTGGCAAGTCTGAAGATGTCAGTATCCCACAAATACTGCCACTATGGGAGTGTCTGTGACTTGTGTGTCGTCCACGACAACTGCCAGCTGATGATGTTGCTGGCATATGTCCACGTCCATGTCTCAGCCATCCTGCACTGTCTTGGCACATGGACATTACATTGCAGAGGACATCTAGTGTCTCCCCCAACATCTATCAATGACCTCGGTGTAATTACGGATGGCACCGGCGAGGCCACGGATACTGTCATTGATAGCGGTGTTATGAGCCCTCTGCACCCTTAGTCTCTGCCTGGTGTACCATTCCATACATGCCTGTGTCTGCATTACAGCCCGGAACATACTTGAGGTTGTGAGACCTGTGGGGGCATGTCTGCCGGGGGGCATTATGACCAGCAGTGTTCCCACGAGAACCCCTGGACATATGCCTATGTGGTACCATTCCAGGTTTCTGGGTATGGCTGCTGTGTGGGGTTGCATGTGCCATAGATACCACACTATCCTGGTCAATGCCTACTGTATGCTGTTCCTCAGCTAAGGTCATTGGTGTTGAGGGATGTATTGGCTGTATGAATGTGCACATAGATGGGGTGGAAAGCTGTGTACTGTCGATTGGCGAACCAACGACAGACCCTGTCATACGTGCCTGTGCCACAACACATGTATCTTCATGTCCACTATTTGTGGCAGTGACTTCAGGTTCCCTGTTGCACTCATCCAACAATACCTCAGCACCTGTGAGAGGGAGACAGGAAACACACTTTACAATCTGTACAGGATGTTAGCACACATGAACACATGCACACATGCACACATGCACATATGAACACATGCACACATGCACACCTGCACACATGAACACATGCACACATGCACACATGAACACATGCGCACATGAACACATGCTCACATGAACACATGAACACATGCACACATGCACACATGAACACATGAACACATGCACACATGGACACATGCACACATGAACAATGCACACACTGACACATGCACACATGAACACATGCACACATGCACACATGAACACATGAACACATGCACACATGAGCACATGAACACATGCACACATGCACACATGAACACATGAATACAAGTACACATGAACACATGCACACATGCACACATGCACACATGAACACATGAACACATGCACACATGCACACAAATACACTACTCAGTCAAGTTGACATACACACACACACACACACACACACACATACCAACAGCAATACAGAACATACTCATTAGTGGTTGATGGTGGAGTACAGTATCACAAGCCAAAGAGACCTATCTCACGTGTCAGCATACAGGATGTGTGTTGCTCAACAGCATGCAGTGTGAGTGTAGAGAGTCCTTGTTGATAACAGTATACATGTCTTTGATGCATGTGTGTTGTTCAATGATTGGCCTCACCCTGGAACACAATGTGTACATGGACACAACATTGCTGTGCAAGTCTAAAATGCTTTCCAATGTCCTGTGCACCATCACACATAGGTATGCATACCATGGCTGGATGCACACAACTGTCAGGTATATAGCAATGAATGCTATGTGTAGTACTGTAGTTACTGTAACTGGATGTAGTGTAGTACCATGAGCCATCATCAGGCAGCATCATGTGGTCACTCAAGGCCACTAATGTATGCCACACTGGCAACTATCTTGCTGTACCTGACCTGCACCACTTTGGCTACATTAACCATTTCACAGCCAGTTGTTACATGGGTATGTAAGGTGTTCAATAGGGAGTATTGCCTAACATGAATGTGTTGTGTGTTGAAGCGTGTCGCACCACCCCATGATAGGCCTCTACCCCTCAGGTATAGTATGTGTGCTGTGTTGATGACATTTGGGATACTGGAGTATGACCTTACAGCAGGTGTCTACATACACTATGTATATCATATTAACACTTACTGCATATGACAAATTGGTGTATGTTGTGTGCATGTGTATTGACTCTGCCTATACAATGTCCACTACAGTGTACCACAATTGGTTGGGATGCTCTGTGTATTGCATGTGTTTGAGGCAGCTACTCATGTTACCGGGATGTGCATAGTCCCACAGAGAACATGCATAGCATGCATTATGTGTAGGTGTTTTACATGTGTATATGGCCTACAACTCTCCTATGACATGCACATGTTATATGCTATATTAAATGTAGAACACTCACCGGCATGGGTCTGCTGTCTTGCTATCACACCAGAGTGACCTACAAGGATATGAGACAGTTTGTCAGTGTCAACAACTATGGCATTGCTGCTGTGTGTTTGCAATTTTACAGTAGTACAGCAGGTGACAGTCACAGGCATACAGATTATGTTCCAAATTATCAGTATTGGAAGACACCAGGCTCCACATCTTCTGAATACACAGTACACATCTGATAAATGCATGTTCTAACAATCGAGCTAATAGTAGTCTACAGATATGCCATGTTACCTGCACGCTCTGAGTCGACGTTCTGGGTGACTCCGGCCTCCATGATGACACATGTCTGTTGAACTGGTTGGCCAGGAGCCACCATGTAGAGGAGCAGCTCTTCCACTCTGGTGAGAGGTGGATGTGTTGCTGCACCACCACCTGTGGCAAGCTGTTGTCTGTGGACATCAAAGGCATGCTGCCGGACATGTCTGATTAAATCACTGCAGTGATGGTGTACCTGCTCATAAGTCCAGTTATGCATGCCTACATCATTCACTCGATGGACAACATCCTGCCACAGTGCAGTGGGCCCATGCTGGTCCTGGCTGGTTCTGGAGAACAGCAGGTTGTGATGTTGTATTAGGGCATCTAGGATGACTTCCTCCTCCTCAGGGGAATACGCGGGTTTTCTATTGTGAGACATGTCCCTGGAAAACAATAAAACAGTAATTGTGAGCAAGTCATGTGGCACACTTAACATTCTAAAGTACAGACATCAATGAAATGCCATATATAGCAACCTATTGGCTGTTAGTAGACACACACTTTTAATACCAATTATCACTGCTCAGCCCACAACTGCCTGACAGTGCCTGGCAAATACTATATACCAAACCATGTTCTGCACAGCAACAAAGTGAAACCAGTATGTAAGACTATACAACAGTACATGGCACATTGTGTGTGACACAATGCACCACCTAGCCACATGAGGTATATATGAAGCTAATGCATACAGACATTTGTCATCCATTGAAATGAATGTAAAGTACAGTTACAGGACTACCAGTACACCACGCTACTTGTTGATAGCAAACCCCTCAGTAACATATGTGCACATTCATCAATATAGGTTGCATACTGCTGTACTACACTAAACATGTTGCTAGATATGCACTTATATCCTGTGACACACATACCACTGAGGCCATGTTACAGGCATACCCACACACACATCAGACATACCTACAAGACACAAAGGTATGGTAACCCAGATGAGTTTTACCTGTGTACCATACAGTACTGTGTGTCAGCACTTACAAAACCTCATGCCTGAGGTATGTAATGTGTGAGGACTACAGGTAACAAACAAAACAGTGTTTTCAAACAATGTGGATATACACCATACTGTGCTATTTAGGCCTACAGCTTCAGGTAGTACTACAGCTCATACAGGATTTGTATTCACTAGTGTTAACAATCAATAAGCATACATGTACTGCTTTAGCCTACAATGGCACACTCCAGTCAACACCATGGGACTACGTCACACCATATGCCATACTGCTTTTCCTGCCTAGCAATAGCATACATATTTTTTGCTGGGATCAGAGCTACAGCACTACATACCATGATATAAACAGTTTCCCACTAGGCTATCACACATATACACAACTTTGACACATTCACCTACACATTCACCATCACACTCAGTCAACCTCACATAGCAAGTAATGCAACAAGTACATGCGCGTATGTATCGGGTCCTAGGTAGCTAATAGGCTATTATCCATAGGGCCTATGAAAGCCTAGCCATATGGTACCCTTCCCTTCAACACCCATGTAATTTAGGTTCATGTGCCCCTGACATGCAGAGCCACAGAGGTGATTCCCGGGTTGTGTTTCCTATCTCACATCCAATCATCATGATTATTCATGACAACTGCTAATGAGGACCTTCATTTGCTATTGATAGGTAGTTTGTTCCAGAGTATGGTATGTGTCTGAGATGATAATGTACCACTCCAGCATGTTCTGCTTTTTCACATTACAAGGTTTAGATCAGTACAGTGTGTAGCTTGTATGGATTTTAATCTGTTTATATGGAGCTTGTCCAACACCTGTGGGTTTGGCATAGCTTTGTATGTTAGGCAGAGGTTGCCTCTGGGTAGGCGGTATGCGACACAGTGTAGCTGTGGTTTTGTAAGACAGTCTGCATAGGGCATCTTTTTGAGTCTGGTAATACTCTTTGTGAGGTATGTGTCTGGTGTCTACAGTTGCTGTAGATGTCTTCTGAGGTACATATGAACAGGGCCATTGTACTCTATGATGGGTGTTATGACTGATGAGTAGAGTGGAACACTGACCTCTTTTTCCATGGATGACACACCTTTTCTGATGACATGTGGACCGTACACAGTTTACATGACTAGTGTGGCACTGTGATTATCAAAAGGGACACTACTGTCCATCTGTGTCCCATAGTCTCTTATCACACTTTTGGTGTTGAGTAAATTACCACCTATGTGGTAGTTCATGGGTACAGGGTTTTTAACAAAAGGGATGGCAATACGTTTACAACATTGAGCTTGAGCGTACATATGAACATACATTGGTGTACATATAGATATACATATAGGCACATATACAGTCCACCTTTCATGGTGGGAATATCAATTATGCAAAGGTTGAGAGGGATACAGATATGTAATGATATTGCACAGTCTTGTGCAGAATGCATGGAAGGTATTCTCAGCCCATGTATCTTTAGCAGGACCTCCTGTCTTGAAGACTAAAAACCTAATAAATCATACCCACAGTGTTTAAACACCACATATCATATGCCAGCACAGTATGCTGTCTTGTTTGCCACACACTACAACCTACATATAAATATGCACAAACCAACCTGCAACAACATGTAAATGTCCACCCTTGACAAACAGTTGCAGTATGTCCCTTGCTCTATGCGCATGTTAAGATGCTAATATATCAGACACATAAATATCTCTCCATATGTGTGTGACATACACACACAAGGTCCACACTGTTGTAAGTCCGTACACCTCACAGATGACCTGTTGGGCCTTGCTACAACATGGACAGTTGTCACATGTGTGCATACAGTAATAGTACAGGGAGTATATATAGCTGCAAATGCTACATTACTATACTAGCCTGGTACAGCAGTTGCCAATGCTAAGCTACACATTATATGACTATCATGCATGTCTTACTAGGTGTTTGCACTACTCCCCCTAACTGCCATTATACGCAGTACTGTACAGAACATAGATAACATGATCAGATGCTTGACATATAATGCTGAGCTACATATCTCACAGTTATGTCCCACTGCACACAGCTACACACTAATTTGTCCATGGCAGTAGGTATGCATAGCATCAGTGCATACATACCTACTGCCGCCACATATGCATGTTTTAGAGTATGTACAGTACTATTCATAAACATCTACTACTTGCTGGTAACTACATATCTGTTACATACCTGTTTGTCACTTTCAGGTCCATCTGTGTATGCTTTGACAACTTTTTTATTTATTTTTTTTTTATTTATTAAGTAAAGTTTTTTTGCTTAAGTTTTATTTTTGGTTATTAATTATTTTTTTTCTTAATTAATAGTTTAATTAGTATTTAAGTATATATATATATATATATATATATATATATATATATTTTTTTTTTACTTAATTAAATATTTCTTTATTAAGTAATCATTTTTTTCACTACTCTCCAGGAGTTATATAGTCTCTGACACGTGCAATGTAATGATTGCATGTGGGAACAGCAAGTACAGTCTGCTTTTATAGGTATCTGTGCATGTGCATGTGATGCCCTCTGCTCCAATTAGTGCCCAGCATTTGGTAAATGCATACAGCCTGCTGTGTGGTAATTGCAGTACTCACTG
This sequence comes from Protopterus annectens, assembly GCF_019279795.1. Taxonomy (NCBI): domain Eukaryota; kingdom Metazoa; phylum Chordata; order Ceratodontiformes; family Protopteridae; genus Protopterus; species Protopterus annectens. The sequence goes on from NC_056737.1 coordinate 549,617,476, forward strand.
TCATAGCAACCCAATGCTATAAATTGCTAAGGTATGTAGGCGTAGCCCTTTCAGATTTCCAGAGTGGGGCCCATGCTTGTTTGCTGTGGACACTGTTGTGTAAGTCAGAAGGTTGGTATACTTCTTATATCTGAAGCTAGAGGTGTAGACAGTGATGTACATGTTGTACTCAGACCTGACTGTTGCCACTTCTAGTACAGAGCTATCAGTGTAGAGTTTAACTCACCCCTACAAATGCTTACACAACATTTATGCGACTATGTAATTTCTTTTCTACTCAGATAATTAACTGCCATACAAAAGTAGTTATTGAGAAGTATTCTTTTGGCACATGAACTGTTTGTGAACTGTTATACTGTGAATATTAATATACTCACTTCTGCAGGGTTTGTGTTTTTTATTGTTGACAATAGCACAGGGTTCTCAGGAAAACTGGACAATTCCAGTACTGAGTATGCCTACCTAAATCCTTGGTAGACCCTAAACATACAAGTATATTTTAATTATGGGGGGGGGATGCTGACATACAGAGAGCACTATGTATTATTGTGTGAATGTTATCTTACTCGACTTAAAGGGTTGGTGTGTACCTGTTAGTTTATCAAGGCAGGTGGTTTGTCTGCATAGCTCCCAACTGTGAACCTATCCAGGTGGTAGCCAGATGTTACACTGTTATTCTTTGTCTGTGCAACCCACAGGTGTTTTCATCACTGGTACAATGCCATTGTTACAGTCAACTGTTACCAGTACATGGCTACATCCTTTGGTATTTCTGTGTTGTACTCCTACATAAGGGTATGCTTGTGGAAGTCCTACCAAAGCTGTTTGCAGAGTGTGTAACAGCAGAATAGCTGATATGCCTGTGTGTTTGTGCCTCTGCCAGGCCTATGAAACACTCAGATACATCTTTGCATGGAGTCAGGGATAGGTAGTTAAAAGTGAGGTACACCTTACACATAATAGAGACAGTAAGTTTAGACTTGAGTGAAGCAGTGCATATGGATTAGTACTCCTTTTATGAAGTACAAGCAGTGTCTACTGTTATTATTGTCAGTATTCATTGTGTAATACCCCACCTTTCTGAATGACGTCAGTACCTTTCAGAGGGATTCAGAGGGACACAGCTAAAATATGTTTCACAATCAGGGACATCCCTGAAAAGTAGTCACAGTTAGGAAGTATGGCCTCTGCCCTAATCAGATATGCCACTGTTTGTCCTGCTATGATACTGTGTGGGGGTTGTAAAGTGCCTCTGTAACATTATTTGCTGCTAGAATGGCTGCTTCTCATATCACACTCATGTAATACAATTCCACAACAGTTGCTGGTAAAGATCCACAGAACAAGCTTTGTGTCATGGCCTTCCTATTTTTCCTTTACATTCACTCATTGTAATGCATGATATATTTATTTCAGAACCAAGTTATTGTATATCTGTTGTGGCTTGAGGTACTTCATGCAGTCTAGTGTGTCCAAGGTCTAGGGTTCGAGACTGACAGAGGTGTTTTATTTTGCTGCTGAGCAGAACAAGAGCCTTGACATAGAGTGACTAAGACACTTTTAAGCAGTTGTAAGCAGGTTTGCGTGGGTTTGCATGATGTTTAGCGATGCTTAGCTAAGTGCACACATGCGCACACTCGCTTAAACCCACTTACTACTGCTTAAAAGTGCTTACTCTCACTAACCGCGCTAATTTCTTTGAAAGAAAAGAAAATGGGGAGATAGGAAAGTGGTGAAAAAGGGGGCACAAAGAGGGAAAGACAGTAGGAAAACAAGCTCGGGATGTGCAGGACGGGTATAGGGAAGGTCCATAGCTGCCCATTTCTTTACCAGCAACAGCTGTGCATATGCAATAAATTTGGAGTGAAATTTGAAACCTTCCACCCCTGGGAGAGGGGTGAGGACAACAAAGTATGTTGTACTGCCAATTATAATTATCAGTTTATATGTCAACCGGACATGTGTGTGAAATGGGCAGCTATGTATGGGGCGTAATTTTTTTGTGGGTACACATTGCCCTTTTTTTTTTTCAGGTGAGAGTGGAAAGTGAGGTAGAGGAAGTAGGTATATTTGGGGAGGTAGTTTGAGGAGGTAAACAGACAAGACAAACAAGATGCATACAGGGGCGGTGTATGACACATGGGGTGGGTGAACACAACTGAGAGGGACGGATGTTTGGAAATCGCAAGCCCATGAGCCCACAGATGGTAACAGTGGAACTGAGATCCCCACCCATGGGCAGTCACCAATGCACCTTCACAGACCCGAGGGTGGCTATGCTGGAGGCTGGTAGGATGGGCAGGCTCACCCATGAGACGCGCCACTCTCGCCTCGAGCTGGTGTAAGGGATCAGCGACTGAACGCTGGATCTCCCTACGCACCATAACCTGGACCCTTTGAAGGGTGACAGGTGGCCCTTCTCCGCCCACACTTGCACAGGGGGATGAGCCCCATCCCCTCCAGCGCTTCCACCTGAAGGTGGCACAGGACCAACGGAGGATGGGAGCCCTGGCTGGGCACCGGATCTGCTGGTGCCAGGTGCACTCGCCAGCTGAGGAGGGACAGATGGGTCCGCTGGGACCGGCCTTCCCATATGCTCTGTGATTAGGTGTGTTTAATTACAACATAAACAATAGCATTCCAAATTAGTTGTAACAGCATGCAGTAATATTCCCATTAACCCAGCACACGAAGGTTCCAACAGTTGAACAGCAAGCATAACACATGCATATATTGAACAACAGTGGACATTCCAACAGCATGCAGGGATGACTGGTGGCAACAGGCCACCATGACTGTGGTGTTTGAACAGGGCACATGCATCAAAGTGAATGCAGATATTTATAGAACAATAGGATATATATCCCAACAAATGTTTTGAGATTACACATACCCATTGAGGTATGGAATTGCATTGTTTATGCACATACAGTAGGGTGTAGAAAGAAACCTCAATTAACATCTTATAAGTAATTTTAGTCTATACTACATTCCTATTGACTGCAGGTGTATATCCCCTACATGTATTATTACACTTGCCAACATGCATTAGGTTGTGTAATGGGTTTGGCTAGTTCATTATATACCTGACCTATATCTGACATACTAACTGTCCAAGATGCAGATGTTACTGCTACATATTTATTGATTTCATTTATATTTCTTTATTTACATATCTGGATGTGTTCACATGACATTTTCAGTTACATTTGTACAGAACCCTGCATTTCCTGTAGCACACTCACATTTCTGGGGAACAAATTAACAACTACTCATGTGCCAGATTTACTTATGCATGCCAGCTAGTAACTGACTGTTGAGGACTGTATATATGCTTCACAGCTACTGACACTTCCATCAACCACTTTAGATGGGACTGCCCAACTGTGGGTTGCCAGCACTTATTAAAACAGTACTATTTGTAAAATGCAAGGGTACAACAACATTTCAATGTAAGTGACACAGACACACTCCAGGTTTTATACCTTTATTAATTACATTACACACTTTTCCACAGGCTCACTCCTTTATTTGATATTACAGTGCATATGGCAGACATATTCAAGACATATTATACCTTTATTAATAGGTTAGAACACTCTTTTTCAGGCTCGCTCACTTATTTTATATGAGTACATGCAGAGATAATATTCCAGACATATTTTACCTTTCTTAATGGGTTACTACACTCTTTTTCTGGCTCTCTGACTTATTTTATATAACAGTATATGCAGAGGAATTATTCAGGGCATTTTATGGCTGTATTATTGGGCTATAACACTTTCTTTCAGGCTCTCTCACCTATTTTATATAACAATACATGCAGAATAATTACTAACCTGCCTGGTGGCGCAGCCTTAGCAGCCTATCTGCATAGGCTTGCTGATTCGCAGCACGGACACCTGCAGCTGTAAAGTAAATGAAGGGATATTGAGACATACCTAGCCATTATATAGAATAAATTAGCATGTCGTACATACTGCATTCCATGGCTACCTACTCAGTTGTGGGGCATCTTGAATCCCAAGGGCCTCCTGTATCCATTGGTTCAGTAGGTCCTGCTTCCATCTCTTCAAGTCTGCATGGTGGTGACGGACCTGCTCACCAGTCTGAGGAACGCCTTTGACACTGGTGAGGTCATGAGCTAACCGGTTCCAAGCCTCTGCTTTGTACTCCATCCCTTGGAAGTGGCCCTGCAGGAGTCTTGACTCATGATGGTGGACAAGGAGCCAAGCCATGTATTTCGACTCCTCGATGCCCCAGCGTTGCACTCGAAAGCATGTACCCTCTCCAGAACCAGCCATTCTAACTGCAGATGGGAGCTACAATCAGTTATTGTGAGTATTACTGCCTATGGGGCTTAAATATGCCGCATTTCCCGTACTTTTTTGTGATTGGCCGTTTTTTGAAAATTCTCAGCTGACTGCAGACCTGCTTAGCAATGGTTAATCTAACATTTATAAGTATATGTATGTTAACAGTGGCTGTTTATCCTAAGCTGTCATGGCTTAGTGGTTCAGTACTTTGATTATGGTGCACAGTGTCCTGGGTTCGAACCTTGTCATTGCATTTTTACTGTCCAGACAGGCTAGGGGGTGTGGCTGTGTTTAGGCAACTTTGCTCTACATTGTTCCACGTTGCCCGACGGTGAGCTGGTTGGTGCGGCGTGCACCTCCTCGCAAACTGATTGTGCTGGGTAAAGTGCTATTTAGCTATGGGCAACTACATTGCGCTGGGTAAAGCGCTGCTTAACTACGGGCAACTATATTGTGCTAGGTAAAGCGGTGCTTAACTACAAGCAACTATATTGCGCTGGGTAAAGCGTTGCTTAACTGCGGGCAATTATATGTCAGGATCCTTTATAAATATACATTTTGTTCACTTATACATAGGCCATTTCAATGCTTTTTAGTAAACTTTTAATCATATATGTCAGAAATTATTTCATATACTAATTTAGAACATAAAATAGGAAGGGGAGCGGTGGGACTCAAACCGTGAATGCCTCCTCTTTGTGCGAAGGCTCTACCACTACGCTATTGCGATTTGGCATAATTTGCATAAACATTCCTTATTATGCTCTTCCATGTCGAGATTGCTAACTGCAGCTAAGCAATGGGCACACACATGCAAATACGGGCAGCTATATCGGGAATTAGAAAAAAAGATTTAATGTTTTACTTTTTATAACTGTGTTGGGGTTTACAATGTCAGGGAGTGTGGTGTTGGGGACGTGGACATTTGAGCGACTCGTTCTTGTGTGTTGACATTTTACATTTCAGACACTTGCAGGTGCGTGGACCTTTAGACTGCTCGACAGTCGGACATGCCCCCTGCTTTCCTGCACGGTCCATGTTAGACTTGGAGTGGAGTCAGTGTGCCCTCATGAATATTCATGGCACGCTGACATCATACTGTTCAACTGCAGTCTCCGAGTAAGACTTATTTAGTCTTACACAGAGGATTCGTGAATCCGGGGGAATATCTGTTCACCTGCACTAGTTTGGTATTGTGTAAGCTTTAAGAAGTATTTTAAAACATTGTACATAGCATGGTTTTGGAATGATTGATGCAACTATGAACATTCAATATTTGACGCTTACAGGCATCAGTAGGAGTTAGCTGCAGGTGCACCTGGAGGCGTCACTTAGATGTAATGAGTTAAGTTTTGTTTGGGGCATCAGGAGTGATACAGTACCTTGGAAGAGGTAACTGAGTTTTTTTTTTTTTTTGGTGGTTTTATTGAGGTGTTTGGCAGCAAAGTGCAACAATGATGAGACAGAGATGATGTGGAACATTTTATTTTCTTATTTTCAATAAATGATTTATTTTAAGTGGTAGTGGCTATTATGGCAAGGCCATACTTCAGTTGTGCTAGGATGCCACCTTTTCCTATTGCATCTTTTGCAGGACATGATAGAAAGGGGAGTATATCAGCAAGTTAACTTTTTTTCCTTGTTTTTCCTATATGTGAATGGAAATTTAGATACTGGTCAAACCATAAGCCAATATATCTAAAGGATACAGTTATTTCTCCCGGGATTCCAATGGGATGTATTATGCTAAGAGTTTCAGAGGATGTGTTTATTTTTTATTACATATTTTGGTTCCATATCATACTATTGGTTTTATTGGAGTTAAATAGACTCTTATGGTTGTTTTGTGATAAACTGAGGTATTTTTCAAGCATGGTTTGAACTGCTGAATGTGACTGTCAGGATCAAAGAATAACATTCTCATCTACATAAAGAGATAGGAGTTACTTTGGTAGGTCATAGAGAAGTTTGTTACAAACTGGTAACTGTAGAGGGTTGAGTCTGAATCCTTGGGGAGTGCTTTGGTGAAAGGTAAGGAATTATCTGTTTTAACTGTGAAGGATATGTTAGACATGAAGACTTAGAAACAAGTTACCATACTGGTGTTAACCCTGATGTCTTGATTGGAGTGTAGGATGAGGGGGCAGTTAATATGGTCAAATGCTGTAATAAGTTTAATGAAAAGCATCCTGAAAGGTTATCTTGATTTATGTTGAGAAGGATCTCATCTGTTATGAACACTGGAGCAGTTTTTGTGCTCTGACCTGTCAAAAACCCATGCTGTTTTCATGTGAGGTGACAGCATTGCTGGATATAGGCAGATAGCTGATCCCAGATTAGTTTGTCAAGAATGCTCCCAAATGCAACAAGAAGCATTCTCTGGTGGTTTGATTACCATCATTTCCATATGTTAGTTGTTGTGTTAAGCAAAGGTTATAAATACTGAGTAGTGCCACACTGAGGAAGTCTTTGCATAGTAATATGAACCAGGGGAGTAGGTTCTCTGATTTTTAGGTTGCATCTTGGTGAAAAATTGCCATGATGGGGTTAAGGTCATTGCATGGGATTAATTTTAAAAGTAGAAAGGAAGAATAAATGGTGGGTCACATGGAGGGATGGTGTTGAGAGAGCTGTAATGTTCCCTGATGAAGTCAGAGGTAGAGAATGGCCCTTGGTAGGAATGAATAGTATTAGAGGTCAGACTGGTTTCAATGGTTTTGCAGGCAGTTAGTAAGTTTACATCTTGACAATAATGTTTAGCCTCATCTAGAAGGGTAGTTGTGCATATTTGAAACAGCTGGTTTTGATCCCACATATGTCCTGCTTGGCAAGATTATGAGGTTAGGTAAAGATTGTCCATTTTGCTTGGGATGCGGTTTGTTTCTAGGTCGAAAAGACTTTGTCCCTTAGTTTGAGAAGGGTTTTCAGTTCTTATTCAAACAGGAGATTTTCTCTTACTTGAAAAAATGATGTGTGAGACAGAATAATTTGTCTTGAAGGTGAAAAATATTTTGTGTTAGAGCTATTGCTGTGATATTGGGGATTGTAAGACATTTTGGAGGACCCACTGATAGCTGTAATGTGTTTTTAGGAATGCAATAATTTTGGGATATTTCAGCCTAAAGGTGCTTAGTTTTAGGGAGAGTTTGGGACATTAGTGGATGATTTGCAAAATGATTTCGGGTAGCCAAAAAATGAAGGTGGAAGTACAGATATTTTAGGGATGAATGATTATTTGTTAGCATTGGTAAACCAATAGTAGAATGGCTTTGGATAGCAAAATGTAAAGTGTGGCTTCATTAAATAATTGTATACAATTAATATTGGCTAGGAAATTAGCTGTCATTTGAGAGGATCCCTAACTAGTTATGGTTGAAATACCCAAGTATACTGAAGTTTTTATGTTTGCCTATTGCTGAAGTATTTGGACAAATAAGGGTTTTAAGACTGTTAAGAGAGGTTGGAGGAGAAAGGTAGGTGACAGCAATTGGATGATATTTGTTTTTCCAGGAGAAATTCAATAGAATCAAGTCAGGGTGTCAGGGAAAGCAGAGTCTTGAGCAATTATTGTTGGGATAAGATGGCTTGTGTAAAAAAAAAATGTGTGCTTCCTCCCTGCATTTTGCCTAAACTTGAGTTAGGGACATAATTGTAAGAGCTGTAGGTGTTGAAAACTGGGCTGGAATTTGGATCCATGTTCCTTTTACTGCTGTCATGAATGGGGATAATTTGTAAAGAAGGCATTTATTTAATCAAACTAATTGGAAATACGTTGAATATTAATTAATGCACAGAAGATTTTTGGTAGTAGGTAGCTGGTTTTGGGATGGAGGTGGGAGGGACCTAGGCTGGACCCAATATTAGGAATATGAGTATGATGGAATGCATTTATACATTTGCTTAGGAAACTTAAGGAGAGGTTATTTGAAACTGGATGATTTGGGGGTGATAAAGAATAGGAAGTATGAAGGAAGAGTTATAGAACAGTTGGATAAGGTGATGTGTGAGGGACTTCCAAATAAACAACTTTTGGGGTAAAGGGAATGATTATGGAGCTATTAGTTAATTATGTAAAGGGGAAAGTTGAGTAATGAGGAGAGTGTTAAAGTTACATGGGGTACAGAGTAATGGATTATGGGAAGGAGTTTCATAGTTGGGTTGAGAAACACTGTGGTAATGAAGCAGGGGGAGAATCTTTGTTTTATTAGTAGAGTAGAATGTTTATATAGCTGGTCATTAAACTGAGTGAAGTCATGTGACAGTGATGTAGTTCAAGGCTACAGGTTGGGTATTAGAGTGATTAGCTGAGGGTAGGGTTTTTAATTCAAGTGAAAAAGAGAGAGAGAGAGAGAGAGAACAGTTTTATTTTGAGAATTTATGAATGAAAGCTGGATGAAAAAGAGGGTGATAATTGTGGGTGGACTATAAGATCACGTGTGTAGTTTTAATGTGTAGTTTTAAAGGAAAGGCAACGAGGAGGAGTATATGGGAGAGTATAGGGTGGATCGGAAATCGGGAGTTGGATGACAGGAAAATGGGTCACACCTCCTACTCCTGCCATCCAAAAGGGTTCTTACTTATACATTCTGCAGGAGAAGTAGAACTCAGTCAGCCAGAGCAAGAAGTGGCCTAAGAAAGTGAAATAATTCCAAAAAACAAAAGACATCCTATCCAGTGGAATGGTAACAAATTTACCGAATTAGAATTGAGCAAATAAATCATTTATTCATTGGGTCATAATTTCGTATTAAAAAGGTGGCCTGGGTTATTAATAAATCCCCAGCCATGCAACCAAAATAAAGTTTATTGGGTAGATTTGCCATCTTGTTCAATGAAGGCCAAACTCACAGAAGTAAATCTATGGATAACAATCCAATCTCCAAGGCAGAACGGGAAGGATGGAAGTAATGAAATGGATTGCGTTGTTTGTTGAGCAATGTGACAGTGTCCCATAGTGTATTCGTTAGATGAGGAAGGTATCTCTCTTTAATTTCTCCAAATCTTTTGTGTTTCTAATACCATGACAGGAATGGACCCCATTCCTGAATCAAAGTGCGATTAAAGTTCATGAAATTAGTATTGTTTCAATCTTTGATGTCAGTCAAAAGTGCTCTTCGCAGCACCTGCAATGTACTCAGTAATGACTCCTTCTGCAATTCTTATGGGGTTACATGGATTGGTAGCATATCTAAATATTATTGTAGATTCTTTTTTCTAAGATCCATTGCTCCTACTACTATTGGAACTATCTGGGTATCTTTCTTCTACATTGCTCTCATTTCTGTCTGCAAATGCTGATATTTTATGACTTTGTTTCCCTCTGTACGCAAGACACTGTAGTCACTGGGTGCGGTGATTTCAATGAGCAATGCTACTCTTGTCTTCTTTTCTTGGACCACTATATCCATTTTCTAGCATCTACAGTATCTTTTGAACTGTAGGTAATGGGTGATCCCATGTAATGTAGAGTTCTTCATTTTCTATGATGATTTGTAGCTCATGTTTCCAGTGTTTTTCAGCCACTTCAGTATCATGTTTGCACAATCCTCAGTGCAACAGCCTTGTCACATTATTATGTCTTTCAGCATACAGTCCTTCTACCATTAGTATGTCACAACCAGCTACGAGGTGTGCGACTGTTTCCAGTTCCATTTACAAAACCTACATTTGTCTGTTTCTCCCAAATGTTCAATGGACTTTGTAACCCGTTCCATTCTGTATAGTGAACTTCATAATGACATTATCGTTCTCTTCACTGTACAGTGATCTCCGAGTTAGTATATTTAGGTTTTAGAAGGCATGGTGGGTACAGGGGGGCTTGCATGTTGTCACTTTTTTTTGTTTGTTTTATCATTTCAAGATTCCAAAATCTCAACATTATGTGTTTGGGATATTGCATGTCAAGACTGTGGGATTTCGAAATTAAGAAGTACACCTATATATATATATATATATATATATATATATATATATATATATATATATATACATACACACATATACGTATAATGTAAAATATACATACAGAAAGACACACTATAAAGTATGCTGAGGAAACAAGAACCTGACAGAAACATTCAATCTGAACCTAGAAATTCCATCATGAGGTATGTAGCCAAAACTGTTACATTTGGATAGGAGAGGGACAGGATACTGTTGATGATACTGGACTGAGCTGGACAGGTACATTTATAGAAGTTATTGTCCTTATTTTTCCTCTATATACCCATGTAATTTCACTGATATGTCTTCTTATCCTGCTTTATTATCCTATGCAACAAAAATAATAACAGGAGATAACTGGGGATAGTGCCCTGTCTGAACAGCTCGATATCTGCAACGGATTGTATTCATTTATTTACCCTTAAGCATTTCCACATCATTTGAAAGGAGAAGGTATAATGTTGCAATATCACAAATACTTATTAAACACGGTGAGTTAAATTCTGAGAAAACTCAGTAAATGTACTCTTTTTTAAACGCAACGTGATTTGCCGAACAGTATGCCCAAATATGCAAAGGAGAAGATCAGTAATAACATTGAACCTATTTTTAGATCAAGAAGAAGGTCGTCAAAGTCTGGGAATGCTAGTAAGCAAAGGAAATCATTTCTCTGGCAGATAATGAAAATGTGTTTTCATCTGGGGATATTTCAACCAGGAGAGAATTGCATGTGAATATCTCTCTATAAATAACTCTACAGAAGGAATGGCAATAATATGGGGATCAACTATGTCTTTAAACCTAACAACTGGATTGTTTTTATAGGTACAGCTGAAACCACTGCAAAGCGAATTATTCTGGATAATGTGGTATAGGATGCAAATATTTTGGCTTATATTCTTGCTTTTTGAGTTTGCATTACTGAGGCATGGATAAGCTGCAAAAAACAAAAGTTTGTTTGCAAGAATGCTTTGGGATTTGCTAGACAGAGGTGGAGCAAAATGTTCAAACAGTTGTTCGCTAGTCCTTGCCAGTATTCAATGAGTCAAAGCATTGCAAGAGCTCGTGTAAATTCAACGACGTTTGACAAGATCATGCACAGTCATACATTAGAAATCTTCCAGCTGCTTTTACTATACATGGGAATAATGTTTATGTCGGTTATGATAAACTCTCACATGATTTCTCACACAATGATGATGATTTCTCAGCCAAATAGACGAACATGCAGTCACATAATGTAAATGACTCAACACCCTGTTATATTCCAAATGTTTTATTAATGCATTAGCATAATGAGTACAATTTTGCCCTTATTTCACTACAGTACACTCATCATAGTGTAACACTAATCTAATCTCGATTAAGATTTTTCTGAGAATGTTTAAATAAACTATGATTACAGGTGTGCTTAGTGACAACCATATCTAATAACTGCTTTCAAGTATAATGTATAGTAATTGTTAAAGTATATACTAGAATCATGTATATAAATAAACTGTGGGTATATTATATACCAATTTTTATTTTCTTCTGTTTTCTAATGAGTATATCTTAATCTGTGTGTGCAATACTGTAGCATTATATGTTTTTCCCTTAAGGTCATATATTATTCATGCGTGAGCATGCATACAAAATATATTGTTGATTTACATTATATTCCACTGACCCTGGATTCCACATGAAAAGAAACATGTTCCACTAGGGAAAGGTGGTTGATAGAAAGATTAGTGTGAGCAATCTTCCAGCTGCAAGGTACATATACAGAGGTATAAATTGCTCTGCAGTTATTTTACTTTTTAGTCAGTATAGATAGAAAACATGCTAAAATAAACTGAGTGGAGTAAGAAAAGTTTCAGCCTCACACATGACTGAAAATACAAACTAAATGTGATATATCTTAATGGTATAACCAAAGATGAGAAGATAATCTTCTTTGCTTCATTGAAGATTCAGTCTCTTGAAAATGCAGACAGTCTGATAGTAGCAGTGAGTACAGCACATCAAGTCCTACAAAAGATGACCTCAGAAATCAATTTGAATTAAAGAGACTACAGATAGGAAAGGCAGCCCCCCTACCAAAAAAAAAAAAAAAAGGAAACAGACTGACAAGCAGAAGGAGTAATAGAAAAATAGAAGAGGAGAAATAAGATATAGAAAAATAGAAAAGGACACGTAACAGCATTGCTAGAAGGAAGAGATGGCTTTTTACCCAAGGCATGTGAAAAACACAATAAAACCGAGAAACTGAGCCATGGCTGCCAACGTCAATAGTACCTCAATTCTTAACTATCCATATGGGGATTTCTTTGGTAGCTTTATTTGGAATCATGACCATGAATGTAATAGAGAACCAAAACTGACAAGGAAGAATGTTTGAGAGTTTACCACCTCTGATTTTAGATAAACAGATAGATTGATAAAACCCAGTTAGTTTTACTTACAAGAGCTTCTTCAATGAAAAACTTCAAATAAACACAACCACACATACACAATACAATCCATTCATTGCTTTTTTTTTAATTGTTATAGAAAGTTTGAAGAATATAGTTCTAAAATTTTCATTTAAACATGGAAAAAATAAATACTGAAAATAATATATCAAAAGTTTTCTTTATAATAAAGCTTTAAATGTCTGAATCGTTTCTGTATATTTTTTTCTCAAATAACATTCTGTAAAATGACCTTTCCTATTTCTGTATAATCATTGGAAAGAAATCTATTCTTTCCTCAAGAATTAGCTGATACTTAGCATTATAACATCCTTTCCTTGTATTATTGTTGCAGGATATATATGTGTGATATGATCAGATGAAAAAAAAAATTTTGTATGATATTGTGATGTCTTTACTGTATCTCTGTGTTCACAAATGGAGCTTATCTCCCGGGCCTCCACTGAAAATGTACATACAATCCAGCTGGACTAGCCCGGTTAACAAATGTAAAATAAAAAATAAAATTAAATAAATCTAATTTCCCTCTTCCTGCATCCAGAATTTCAGTCATTTTTCAGAAAACTGTATTTATTTGACTTACCCAAATGCATTTCAACATATTTTTAGAAGTGTTTAGATTCTCCCTTTTTCCTGATTTTTCTTTTATGCCATTTACAAAGGACACTTTGATACATGTGTATGTATAAATCCATGCATTTCCTCTAGGGCCAGTTGATTGGAATTTATTTACTTTGCTAACTTTTCTGGTCCACAGATAATTTCCAGTCACAACTTTGGCCAACAAATATCAGTGACAAATCTCAACATAAAAGTTCATTTGTTAGACATAACATAATAATGACAGAGCATACTAACAGAAGCATACAAAACACAGCTGCTGTGAATGAATACAAAAGTAAACAATTAATTATATTCATGTATTAGCAATAGTTACATCTTATCATGGTAATGAAATCAGAATGTTTACAGCTTAGAAGTCCATGGGAGTCAAGTGTTACATATCATTAGGTCTGCCACATGTTATTGCTTGAGGTTATATTTTAGCTAGTTTCAAAACAACAGTGCTTGAATTCAGTGCTAAGAAATTTAGCAAGTTTTTTTTCTTTAAATGTGGTTACTTTCTAGATTTTTTCTAATATTTTGAGGAAATGCATTCAAGGCTGCTGGTGTAAGCTTTTTTCCAACTATTGCTTTAGATAAGCGTGGCCTTGACAGTAACATTGCATTGTCTGGATATGAGTGAAGGGAATAACTTCAGTGTCAGTGAACCTTTTTCTGTGTTAATGGTAGACAGCAAGAGAACTTTAATAATGTGAATGTGAGACAGCTGAGCAGTACAGTTGTCCTGGCAGTTACTGATAAATGTTTAGCTTTTTTCTAGTGAGTAGAGGTGATGTTCCCCCGCCCCTAAAAAATGTACACCTCTGGGACCCTCCCTGATGAAGTCACCTTCTTACCTATACAATTAAGCACAAAGCCATCAACCCCCAACAACCCTTACTCAGAATGGTAAGAAACAAAAAGTACTTTAACCCTGCCAAATTCAACAAGAGCTAAACCTATGTAGATTGTCAGTTCTAAAACCCCTCCCCTTAGAGGAAGCAGTCGCTCACTTTAACAACAAATTCCTTGAGATCCTTGATTCTCATGCACCTGTTCGCTCAGTAAGAACAAAGGCAAAAACGGTGCCATGGCTTTCCAAAGACTCCAAACTAAAAATCACCCTTACAAACAAGGCATGGGCATTATGGTGTACTACAAAAGCCCCCCAAATCACATTAAATATAGGCAATCAAGGAATGAGACTAAAAAATGCATTTTACAAGACAAAAAAACTACTTCTATAATCTACAGCAAATAAATCAAAATAACCCTCAGAAGTTTTGGGCTGGTTTAAATAAACTATTACATCCTGGACAAACTTCCACCCTGATCCCTGCAGTCATCATTGACAAAATCTCCTGAGGAAGTCTCAAACAGTTTTAACCAATTCTTTACTAAGACAATTCAATCCCTAGCTAGCAAACTACCTCCCAGCTCCCCTGGCCCTGAGGGTACCACCCAGTAGACAACTCTTATTCAGATTCCAACCAGTTGCCACTTCACTTATCCATACCTTGATCAAAAAATTAAAACCAACTACACTCTCTGCTGATCAACTCCCTGCCGAGTATCTACAAAAAGCAGCTGATGCCATTGCTGACCCCATCTCGATAGTAATCAATCGAACTATAGCAGAAGCCAAAATGCCCACCATCAGGAAAATATCCTATGTAATCCCACTTCACAAAGGAAGTAGCTCGACTGAACTATCCAATTATAGGCCAATAGCTATATTATCTCCTCTTGCAAAAATTATGGAAAAATGTATTCATAGACAACTGCTGCATCACCTAATTCAGAAAAACCTTATGGCAGACTCCCAGCATGGTTTTGATCTCACCATAGCACTACTTGCCTCCTAGCCTTCTCCAACACCATAAACCATAATTGTAACAATAAGAATACATCTTCTGCGCTCTTCTTGGATCTCTCCAAGGCATTTGATATGGTTGATCACCATCTAATCCACACCCTGGAAACATTCTATCTAGATACTAAAGCCCTTCTATGGTTCCAATCTTATCTGAGTGGTAGACAGCAGGCTTTCCTTTGGCAAAACAAACTTTTTAAACTCCTACCCAACTCCCCTGGTGTACCTCAGGGTTCTATACTAGGGCCACTTCTGTTCTCCATCTTCATTAATGACCTTTATACTGTTATCCCAAAAATCAGCTGTATCCAATATGCTGATGACTCCAACCTGATCTGCTCATCCAAATCTCCAACAGAACTATGGTCAGCTACCCAGACCACCTTCAACACAATATAAAACTGGCTTTCTGGTCGTCGTCTGATCCTAAATCCCAAAAAAATAAAAATGTTGCTTTTCTCACCAACACATAGGTCAACTGCATTCACTTTTACCATAAAATCCAATAATGGCACAATAATCTCCCCAGACTCCTCTACAAAACTACTAGGTGTTATCATAGATAACAATCTTGAATTTGACCTGCATGTTAATCAATCCATCAAAACCATCAATAAAAAAACTAGGATCACTTTACAGGATAAACACCTTCTTAACCCCACCTGCTAGATTTGCCATAGCTCCCTCTCACCTATGTTCAACTCTTCTGTACGCACCCCCTTTACTCTCTAATTTAAACAAGTCTGTCCTTAACAAACTCTCTATCTGGTACAACCACATTGCCAGATTTGCCACTGGACTGCCTTATAGGACACATCACTGTAGCAATCTAAAGCAGCTTGGGTGGCTAGAACTACCCAGCTTGATCCAGAATAATCAACTGATTATGGCACATAAAATCCTTTACAATCTGGACAATACTCCTGCACTTAAAAATATTATCACCCCCTATAACAAGCCTAGACCTCTTCGATCTTCTAACAGACTGCTAGTTCAGACTATCAAAACTAATAACTCAGCTGGTGACTGTCTCTTTGCCAACTCTACTGGTAGATCTTGG
The DNA here is from genome assembly GCF_019279795.1 of Protopterus annectens. NCBI lineage: Eukaryota > Metazoa > Chordata > Ceratodontiformes > Protopteridae > Protopterus > Protopterus annectens. The sequence continues at coordinate 549,633,724 of NC_056737.1, forward strand.
AACTCTCTCCCAGCTGATATTACTTTACTTACCACCCTGAGTCAATTTAAGACCAGACTCAAACAATATTTGACACTAAACCGGCTATGTCAATGTATCAAACCTGACTAACTCTCCTCTAGAATGAAAATTAAAAACTGTAATTTAGCTTACTTGTGTTACTTAATCTGGACTTGCACTCAGAATTATCTCAAACCTTGGAATTTGTATAACTTGTTAAGTATGCAACCACTGTAAATATTGTATCTGTAATCTTAACTGCTTACCTTGGAGCTTTTCTCCCCTGGCCCTCTGCTGAAAATGGACATTTATCTAGTCGGACTATCCTGGTCAACAAATGCAAAATAAATAAATCAGAATATCCTGTTTACTGTGAGTTGGAGGTCATAGGTATTTTGAGTTTAGTACAAAGCAATTAAGGGTAAGCAGTATTTAATTTAAGCAACATAATTTGTAATGCTGTACCTGTCCTGTATTCTAGGGGAAACAGGTTTACATATCTGTATGCTAGCTTTAGCTGTCTGAAGCTTGTGATATTTTGTACTTGTGAGGTAAATGTTAGTTGCTGATCAAGTGCTATTCCCAGGATTCTTTGTTCTGCATCAGAAGATAAAGGTAAACCACTGAGTGTCAGTAATGCTTAGCAGTACTTATTTACTTTACTTCCTCATTTGCAAATGGTGGAATGCACTGCTTACCTGAAACAGTGGCACGATGGTTTAGGGGTCATTTTCATAGCCGTATTGTTTGACCACTATTTTTATATGTAAGTTTGGGGTATAACAAGAAATGCAAACGGTTTCCTCCCATTCAAAGGAAAAACATATTTTATCCATGCCACATTTGCCTGTTAGCAACCTTTTGTGAGTAATAGTTCATGTCTCAGGGAGAACAGATTGGATTGACTGGGGAGAGGAGTTTTTTTGAGCTATGATACAGAATCGGAATTATCTAGACATAGTAAAGCCTTGCTGAGTCTAATTATGGTGGCAGCCAAAAAGGCAGTTATTAGAAAATGGAAATGAAAGTCTAGAGCAACTTTAATAGAAGTAGTGAAGATAGTAACAGAGATAAAACAACTGGAATTGGGATCTTAAGAAAAGGGGCAGAGCAAACTACATAATAAAAAAGGGAATTGTGGGAGCAACATATGCAGAGAAGGAACAAGGTTTAAGAGCCAGGATTTGAATGAGCCATATAATAGGTTCATTGGTTCATAGGTAGGTACTGGGCTATCTGCCCGAAGGCATATATTAGCCCAACCACATTGTGCGGTATTCACTGCCCCTTTGGTTAGTTCCCTAGGCCCTTGATCTAGCAGCTAGTACCCTTGGCCCCTATCTAGTAGCGCTGTTGGTGCGATCCCCGGTGTGAACTTTCTGTTACACATCCACTCATCAAGGTTCCTCTTGAAGAGTGATAGTGAGGGGCTCTGTCTTATGCAGATTGGGACCTTGTTCCATAGCAAGGAAAGTCTTTGTGAAGGGAATCTATCCCTCCAGCATGTTCTATTCATTGTTGTGCTGAGGTTTATATCCCTAGAGCATGTAGCTTTGGTTTTGCTAAGATGGAGCATGTTCAACAGTTCTGGGCTGGACATGGCTCTGTATGTTAGACAGAGATTGCCTCTGAGAAAGCAGTATGCAACAGAGAAAAGCCTTAGCTTTTTTCAATTGTGCTGCATATGGCAACTTTTTGAGGCCAATAATCCTCTTAGTGAGGTACCTCTGTGGTCTCTCCAGCTGCTGAAGATGCCTGGCCAGGTACATTCCAATTGGTATATTGTACTCAATAATGGGTCTGATGAGGGAAGAGTAGAGGGGCACCACTACATCCTTAGATCTTGATGCGAACCCTTTCGTGATCAGATGGGTCACATAGAAGGATTTTCTAACCAACTTGGCAACATGGTTATCAAAGGAAAGCTGACTATCTATTTGGGTCCCTAGATCCCTTATTACTTCTTCAGATTTCAGGGGGTTACCTCCTATGTGGTAGTTTGCGGGTACACTGTTTTTTCCAAAGGGGATTACTACGCATTTTTTAGCATTTAGCTTGTGACCATGGCTTTGACACCATGCATCAGTCTCATTAAGGCCCTTCTGGAGGATATCCATGTCAGCCGGAGACTCTATTATAGCACCCAGTTTGCAGTCGTCCGCAAACTTGGTCAACCACAGCCCTTCAGTGCCTACCTGTACTTCTGAGAAGTATATGCCAAACAGGAGGGGCTCCAAGACAGAGCCCTGAGGCACACCACTCATTACAGGTCTGGATTCGGACATAGATCCCGCTACTCTTTCTTTGTGGGATCTGTCTGAGAGCCAGTTTGCGATCCATCTTTGTGACGTAAGGGTTTATGCCCAGGTTGGTGAGTTTATCAATAATACCCGAATGGAGAATGGTGTCAAATGCTTTAGCAAGGTCAAGGTATGCTGTGTGTACCTTCCTTCCCTTATCTATAACTTGAGTAACTATCTCAAAGAAGTTCACCAGGTTCAGGAGGCATGATCTGCCCTTGACGAAGCCAAACTGTGTGGGGTCAAGTGTTTGGAGGTTCCCATTCTCTCCATTTATGAGTTCCATAATTATTCGCTCCATTGCTTTACAGATCAGACTGGTCAGGCTTATTGGTCGGTAGTTCCCAGGGTCAGTTGTGGGCCCACCTTGTGCAGCAGAACCACCATTGCTGTGCGCCATTCTATGGGCACATATCCTGTCAAGAGGCTGAGACTTAACAGGGTATTCAGATGCGTGGTTAATTAATTTTGGAGCTCGTGTATGACACAGCCTGGGACACCATCTGGTCCCATAGAGGCAGTGTTTTTAGCTTTAGATAGAGCCTTATTAACCAATGTATCAGTAATAATTGGAGTTACACAATCCCCTGGAATAGTAATAGGCCCTGCAGGTGGTGAGGGGGGGGGGGATTTGCACTGAACCTGTCAGCCAAGATGTTGGCAATGTCAGTGGGGTCAGTGTATTTTGTTCCATTTTGTACTAGCTCAGAACAGTCCTGAGCATTGCCATTTAGGTTTTTAACATAACCATAGAAGGCCTTATGGTTATCCTTGTCAACTTTCTTTTCGAAATTGGCTTTAGTTGACTTGATGAGGGCCCTCAATTTCTTACTAATGCTGATCAGGGATGATTTTTCTACTTGAGATTTAGCCTTTTTTTGTGTAAGTCTCCTCCTTTTATTGTATACTTTGCTTATGGCCGGGATCCCCCAGACTGGTTTCTTCTTGCTTGAGGAAGCAGTCTTGGTTTGATTTGGGATAACGTGGTCCATGCAATCCTGAAGATGTATATAAAGTGCCTTGGTGTAGGATTCTGCATCCAGGATATTATTATCCTTCTGCAAGGGAATAGTGAAGCTTTCCACTTCTGATGCAAGTAGTTTGAAGTTTGCTTTGGAAAGGTTTTTACAATGGTTTCTTTGACTGGGGGAGGTGGAGGGGTGAGGATGTCCAGGGTTATCAGTTTGTGGTCTGATCTTATCTGACCAGAGAGGGAGTGATAACGGGTGTGGTATAATGGGCGCCCATATTTGTGATGACTAAATCCAATATAATGTGTCTTCTAGTGGGAGAACATACCAGTTGTTCAAGGGCATTTGAATTTATAAATTCTATGAACCACTGGGCATAGGAGTTAGAACTTTGGTAGTTCTCCCAGTCTATACCAGGGTAGTTGAAATCACACAAAATTATGGTGTTGGGTAGGACCTTTATATTTTCCAATGCCTCAAAGAATGCTGAGTGAACATCTTGGGACATGGCGGGTGATCTATAACAGGCTACAACTTGAAATGTGGTTTTGCCTGCTGATAGCTGCGCATGGATGATCTATGGGGCATCATGCTTCACCACTAACCTAGAGATGTGGATATCCTTGATGAATATGGATACACCTCCGCCCTTTGTACTGCGATCCGGTAACTGAGGCCGGAAGGTATGATATGAATTGTAACCTGGTAGTGCTGGGTGCTCTCTGGAGCCTTGAACCAGGTTTCCATCACTGCACAAACATTGATTTTCTCCATACTGAGGAGTGCCTCAAGTGCATGCATTTTGAAGTTGAGACTTCTGTCGTTGAGTAGCATTACCCTTAGTTTTTGGTTACCTGTGCTGGTTATGGTGGTTGGTTTTTCCTTTGAGCCTTGCCTAAAAAAGGCACTATGGGGACGGCAAGAGCCTTGGCCAGTATTCAAAAGCCTAGGGGTGACAGGTGCAAACCATCTCTGGATGACAATGACTGGATAGATTATAAGAGATGTATAATGTTTGCAACTACTGTTGTTTCAGTGGTGTCTATGCTGTATAATGTTTGCAACTAAATTGGTGTCAGTGTTGTTTGTTATTCCTTTATATAAGTGTAAGATTACCTATGTCATATGTGATAATTTGATAAAGATTTTTATTGAAAAAAAATCATGTCTCAGTTTAACACAATAAAACAAAACAATTCATTACCTATTTTCAGACTATGAAACAGATGCAAACATTAGTGAGATTGTGGATAATAGCCTAATTATGTCCACATTTTCCAAAAGTCTAGTAAATGGCAAATGGTGGAGGCAGTCTCATTAATCCAAGTGCAAGTTATGTAGAGTAAAGAGGTAAAGTTATAGCTCATTTCCAACAAAAAATCAATACAGTTCCTTCTTACTATAACTTCCAAAATGAAGGAGCACTTGCCTTCATAATGTGGAACAAATGGGCAAAATGTGGAACACATATTCTTACTATAACTTTAAATTTATTTTCAGTTTATATGTAGTCTCCCAATGTAAGACAAGAACATTTCATCTCAATGTGACACAAAATTGGGATTCCAGATTAGATCAACCTACCTTTGAATTCCTGGTACATCCACATGCAGACCCTTAGTACTCCACAAGTATCCAAAGTGATGATACACACACACACACACACACACACACACACACACACACACACATATATGTATGTATATAAATATATTATATATATATATATATATATATATATATATATATATATATATATAATTTTATTTTTTTATTTATTTTATTTATTTATATATGGTATACGGTGGTTGGTTTGTCCTTTGAGCCTTATATAAATAACCCTCAGCAGTTTTGGGCAGGTTTAAATAATCTACTACATCCTGGACAAACTTCAACCCCAATCCCTGCTGCTAATATTGATAAAACCCCTGAAGATGTTTCTGACAGTTTTAACTGATTCTTTACTGAGACAATTCAAGCCCTAGCTAACAAACTACCTCCTAGCTCCCCTGTCCTGAAAGTAGCACCCCTAGAAACCTACTCACATTCAGCTTCCAACCAGTCACCACTTCACTTATCCGTACCTTGATCAAAAAATTAAAACCCACTACACTTTCTGCAGATCAACTCCCTGCCAAGTACCTACAAAAATCAGCTGATGCTATTGCTTACCCCGTCTCAATACTAATCAATCGAACCATAGTAGAAGCTAAAATTCCCACCATCTGGAAAATATCCTATGTAATCCCACTTCACAAAGGAGGCAGTTCTACTGAATTCTCCAATTATAGGCCAATAGCTATACTCTCTCCACTTGCAAAGATTATGGAAACATGTATTCATAGACAGCTCATGCACCACCTAATTCAGAATCACCTTATGGCAGAAACTCAGCATGGCTTCTGTCCTCATCACAGCACGACTTCAGCCCTCCTAGCCTTTACAAACACCATAAACCATAATTGCAACAATAATTATATATCCTCAGCCCTCTTCTTGGATCTTTCCAAGGCATTCAATATGGTTGATCACCAACTTTTAATCCACACCCTGTAAACATTCTGTCTAGATACTAGAGCCATTCATTGGTTTCAATCCTACCTGAATGGTCGACAGCAGGCTGTTCTCTGGCAGAATAAACTCTCTAACCTTCTACCTAACACCCTTGGAGTACCACAAGGCTCTTTACTAGGGCCTTTGCTGTTCTCCATCTTCATTAACGACCTTTATACTGTCATCCCAAACGTCAGCTGTATCCAATATGCTCATGACTCTACTCTGATTTACTCAGCCCCATCTCCAGTAGAGTTATGGTCAGCTACCCAGACCATGTTTAATACAATAGAAAACTGGGTTCCTGAACATCGTCTGATCCTAAATCCCAAAATAACTAAAATGCTGTTATTTTCACCAACACATAGGTCTGCCGCTTTCACCTTTACCATAAAATCAAATGATGGCACAATAATCTCCCCTGACCCATCTACAAAATTATTAGGTGTCATCATAGACAATAATCTAAAATTTGACCTACATGTTAACCAAACTATCAAAACCATCAATAAAAAACTAGGGTCACTTTACAGAATAAAAGCCTTCCTAACCCCTCCAGCTAAAATTGCCATAGCTTGCTCTCACCTTCTTTCAGCCCTTCTGTATGCATCCCCTCTAATCTCGAATTTAAACAAGACTGTCCTTAACAATCTCTCAATTTGCTACAACCACATTGCCAGGTTTGCCACTGGGCTGCCTTTTAGGACACATCATTGCATCAATCTAAATCAGCTTGGGTGGCTTGAAATACCCAGTCTAATCCAGTATAACCAACTGATTATGGCCTATAAAATCCTCTATAATCTGGACAATACTCCTGCACTTAAAAATATTATCACCCCCTATAACAATCCTAGACCGCTTCGTTCTTCTAACAAACTACTAATTCAGACTAGCAAAATTAATAACATAGCCGGTAAACTCTGTAAGTAGATCCTGGAACTCTCTTCCAGCTGATATTACCTTACTTTCCACCTTAGGTCAATTTAAAACTAGACTCAAACAACATTTGTCACTTAACGGGATATGTCAATGTATCAAGCCTGGCTAACTCTCTCTAGAATGTCTAAAAATCTGTTAACCAGTTTACTGTGTAATTTAATTTAATCCTAACTTGCGTGCAGGATTAACTCTAACCTGTGGAACTTGTTTAACTTGCTTACTTATGTAATCTCTGTAAACAGTCAGTTTGTAATATGTAATGCTGGTATTATGTAATGCTGTATCTGCTTACCCTTGGTGGTTTTCTCCCCGGGCCTCCGCTGAAAATGGACATGCATCCAGTCGGACTATCCCGGTCAACAAATGTAAAATAAAATAAATAAATAATTATATATATATATATATATATATATATATATATATATATATATATACAGACATACATACATGGGAGCGCTACAGAATATCCTGAAAGACCAAAATCCTGAAGACCAAAATCTTGAAAGTTCAAAATACTGAAAACTCAAAATACTGAAAAGACACATGATACCAACACTTACAATATTCCAGCACAAGTACATACAGAAACATATTACCCTTTAATTATACCCAGGGGGCAAGCCCCCTGCACGCCCTGCTACTTAAATATATCAACTCTGAGATTGCACTGTCTAGGGAAGTGCAATCTCAGAGTTGATATATTTAAGTAGCAGGGGGTGTGGGAGGCACAGTCCCCCACAAGGGGGATGCAGGGGGTTTGCCCCCCTGAGTATAACTGAAATGTAATATGTTTCTGTATGTACTTGTGCTGGAATGTAGTAAGTGTTGGTATCATGTGTGTTTTCAGTATTTTGAGTTTTCAGTATTTTGAACTTTCGAGATTTTGGTCTTCAGGATCTCTCTCTCTCTCTCTCTCTCTTTCTATATATATATATATATATATATATATATATATATATATATATATATATATATATGTATATGTGTGTGTGTGTGTGTGTGTGTGTGTATAAATATATATATATATATATATATATATATATATATATATATATATATATATATATATATAGATATATATATATATATATATCTATATATATATATATATATATATATAAATATAAATATATACCTATATATATATATATATATATATACACACACACACACACACACACACACACACACACACACACACACACACACACACATCATTGTCATGTATTTACATTAGCTTTGTGCACCACATATTACTTGCCATCATACCATCTCAACAATAATATATAGCATTCCCTTTCACATTCCCTTTCGATTTCTGTTTCACTTTCCCTTTCTTTCTGACCTTCTGTTTTATAAAAATAGGGTTATAGCCTCTTACAATGAGGGCCAGTGGGGAACCTCCAATAAGACTATCTCAAAACTTCAGCTCCACACCTCATAGCAGTTGCTAGCGGACAGTATACTACATGACACTGTACTGAGTTCAGACATGTAGTGATGAGCAACAGCAGCCAGCCAGATCTCACCTTGACTGGCCAAATAATGCTTTGGTACACAGTATTAGCACTCCATATTGGACACTATCATATATTATATCTGGCTTGGGAATGGAGAAAGCAATGAGATCATCTAAAGCTATGCAAAGGTCTTGTTGGCTACTGTAGCCTCATCAGTTCATCTGCTTGTTTGAAAGCACTTTACTTCCTACCTGGTTCTAGGATAGATACTACCTTAGTGTATTGCTTTTTCTGAGCACCACTTTGTCTGTGGTGTACTGCAGTTTACTCTTGTCCTGTCTCATGTTTGGGATCAAATGTAATTTCAAGCTGATTACCCCTGTTTAATGTATTTTGCATTTCCTCATATGTCTCAGTATAACTTTTCTACAGAACTACTACTTCCTTATTGGCTATGCCCACAGCTGTAGATAAGGTGAACTTGTTTTTATTATGTATAGATAGAGTCACATGGGAATCACACATTTTTAATTAGAGTAGCATGTTCTAACAACAGATTTTATTTTAATCACTGCACTTCAAATTAATCATATCAATCTCTCCTTTCAGTTCTGCTACATCAGACTTAAGGTCTATTTTTCCAGTTTCAAGATTTTCCAACTTCCAGCAAGTCTGAAACTCTTGTCTTGTTCCATAAGCTGTATCTCAGTTGCTTGTAGGTTTAATGGGTTTCATCTCAAGTGAGACTTTGAATCAGTATAACAACATATTGGTCTTGTATTTAGCCATTAAACATTAATTTCTCCCCATAACAGATTCACAAGTTTTTTTTTTCTTTTTGTTATATTTGCATTTCATTTTTGGGATGTTGATTAATTGCACCTAAGACACTGGTGTCATACTTCTGTATTCTCTTGCACTTAAAGTCTTTGTGCACTCCAGTGATCAGCGTCAACTGTTTAATTAGTGTGTGTGTGTGTGTGTGTGTGTGTGCGTGCGCGCACGCGTGCGGGCGTGTGTGTATGTATATGTGTTTGTGTGTGTGTGTATATAGGTGCACTGGCATTGGTTGATTTGAGCTTTAGTTAACCTGTTTTGTTGACACACTTTGTTAAATAAACAAGTTGTGCAAGACTGACAAGTCTCCATGATGGGGAATGTACTGTATCCCCAGGGAATGTGCAGTCTTGGAGATATATATATATATATATATATATATATATATATATATATATACACACACACACACACACACACACACACACACACACACACACACATATATATATATATATTTATAAAATAGATAAAATGAAAAAAAGAGGGACTTATCAAAAAATACTTTAAAAGACAAAGCTATAAATGAGCTTGCTCTTCCTTGTCTTAACTAACAACCTTGGTGTTGTTGACTGGCCCGAAAAACATCTGAGAATTTTGACAAGCTAATAAGGAAAATAATTCATACTTATCAAATGATATGTTAAACCTGTGCAAGGAAATACTATATATACCACATTCTGAAGGAGGTATGGCTGTCTTTAAAACAATTTTTTAAGTTCATAAGTTGCGTACCAGCATTAAGGCCATATGGTCATCTAGTTACACTGACTACAAAATGTTTGAGTGAACATTTTGCAACCAGACTGAGAATCCAGTTTTCTCTTAAAGGATTATAAGTTCTTACTGTGTCTAATAAGAAGTGGTAATTTATTCCATAATATCACCGATTTGAGTTAATTAAGAATAAGGCAGTTGGTGCAGAGGGTTAAGGCTGTGAGCTGCAGTTCCTGTACGTTTGATTTCTCCAGCTCTCATTTCCCTAATGTGTGACCTTCAATAAGTCACTTAGTTAGATATTGCTCCTAGGTCACCCCATAAAAGATGCTGTTAACAAACCAGTGTTATTATTAATGCCTCCACTACTAAGCCCTTAAGGCAAACTAGCACATGGCCAAATTTCCAGGTCATTGGTGATTCTATAGTGAGGCACATCGATGTCCCCCTAAGCAGACAGAGTAAGGAGAGTGTCACGGGGCAAGGATCTATCAAGTCATCCAGGCACTCAGGGCTTTAAACCACAGGTACCAGTATGAATATGTCTTAGTCCATATGGGTGTTAATGATCTGAGATGTACCTCCCTTGACTATATGAAGCAAGACATGATCAAGCTTGCTGATTATGACTGTCAGGAAGGTATGTGTCTAGCACGGAGCAGCATACTGCCTTCTCTAAGGATGATGCCATGTTATCAATAGAAAATGAGTGATTTTAGCAAATAGCTTATCTTCTGAGGTCAGTCCAAGGGGTTATAATATTTAACAGCCTGGGAGGATATGTTTGACAGACTACTCTGTTTTGCCAGAGATGGTCTGCACTTATACTGTCTAGACTTTCAGATATTGGCAAAGACCTTTTCCATCCCTACATTGCCTTTTTTAGGCAATGCCAAACTGATAACCCTACCAACTTAACCAAACCTGTGAAGGAATATCTGAAAGTGGTACAGCTCAATGCTAGAAGTCTCAACAAAAAACTCCACTCCCTGCAAACCTTCTTCTCCCTGCATAGTTTAGACAACTATGTAGTAATGGAGACATAGTTTAAAGTCAAGGAGAGTGTCCCAGCAGTGCAAGGTTATAATGCCTTTCACACCTTATGATCAGCTACCGATGACTAAAGGTGAAGGAGTCTCAGTCTATATTTAAAACAGTCTCACATCCAAACTTGTTAAAGTTTATGACCTACTGGAACTCATGCATGTGCAACTCACCTTAAACAAGGTGTTGTGCCATATCTGTGCAATCTACATGTCCCCCTTAATGTCCCAGGAAACCCAAACAACCTATCTTAATGTACTAGAGTCCCTCACTGTTCAACACAATACGATATTCATGGGGGATCTCAAATGCCCCTAAATAGACTGGGAATCCCACACCACTTCTAATGTACAAGCCCGGTGATTGCAGGGAATGCTAAGGAAGACTACAAAATAAATATGCTGTTTGGGCTTATATTTTATCTAGAACACCCTTCACTGGCTTCCAGAAGAATTTTTTTAAAGTCATTTTAGTTTATGTCAAATATGTCTATGGTAGATACATCATATATTTTACTATGAACAGACACAGGAAGAATGCTGAGATGATATGAATTTATACTTAAGATGCATTTAGACATAAAGAATCAATGTCCGGGATTCTGCAGTTTTAAATTATGGCATGTATGTTTTGCACTGGATGAGTTCTCAGGTTGCTTTCTTTTCATTTATTTATTTACTGCTGCTGTAAAGAATATTATACGTCATAAGGCTTCATTATAATACCCTTTACATATATACCGTTTCCAAAAATAAATAAATAAATAAACACCACAGAAAGCTTAATCTTTACTGAATTATTGCAAAATATTAACTGAAGATGTTGTACTGTAGCAAGATGGACAGCAAGTGAGGATTTATGTAAAGCCTTTTCCTTGACACAATAATTACTGCTGGAGAATAATGATTTTTATCCACTGAGTGATATAAATAGAAAGCCATCTAAGTATCTTTAAAATGTCTGCACTTTCTCCACTTTATAAATACTATAAGAAACACTAACTGCATGTACCATTTAAATGCAACACATTAATGTCTTCTTTTACAGCCTATCATACATTGCTTTTAGTAACCATGCATGGGCAATATGGTGTATTAAAATTCTGAGTTGATCTAAAATTAAGTCTCAGTTGCTGAGGAGAAATTAAACCTTAAGATTGATATTGTTTCTCCTGGAACCACTTTCAACTACCTCAAACCTTGATATCTACATCCTGGAACAGTTGGTCCATTCTCCTACCAGGTGTACAAACATCCTTGACCTTGTACTCACAAACATGGGAGCTAATGCTCCTCACCCAATGTAATATCTTTGCTCATCAGATCTGACCATAAGGTAGTATTACTTGAAATAAAAATTAAGTCCGGGGATCCAGGGAAACCAAAAACCTTTAGAAACTATTCCAAGGCTAACCTCTCTCTACTAAGCAACACCTTGGTTAAATTCCAAGCACCCACAAACCCAATAAACACCACTGCATACACTGAGCTATTTAGAAAATCTCTGTTCAGCCATACTGATAGCTGTATAATGTGGGCTGTACCAATCCATATTAGGAATAAGACAAACTCAAAAGACAAGCCACCCTGGTGGAATCACAATATCAATCAGTTATACAGCAAAAGAAAAACAAATCTTGGTCAAGCACAGGAAGAACAAAGTCATACATACTAACCACCTCTTGACCAATCTAAACAGGCAGCTAAGAGGGTTAATTAATACTTAAAAGGCTAAATTTGAACTAAAAAATGCTTCTCAGTAAAGGACAGCTGCAAAGCTTTCTACAGCTATGTCCGTAACATCAGAAGAAATACACAACAATTTGTAGAACATATTATAAATGGCATCACCCATACTGAACCAGAGGACATTTCAGCCTTTTCACTTAGAGGTTTAGCTTCAATTTCTTTGCCCACCCCAGTCTCCCCTGATACTACAAAGGGTGGGGATACCACATAACACAATAAGGGTGGGGGATACCACATAACACAATTTTCCCCAACCATTACTAGGAAACAGTTCATCAATGCACTTCCCATGGTCAAAAATACTGCATCCATGGGCCCCAATAACATCCCACAAAGCTTAATAAATAGAATAAAACACAATCTCTGTGGTTCACTTGAATCACTTTTCAACTAGAGGCTTCAGTCAGGTTTTCTTCCAAAGGAATGAAGATGGCTACAGTCATTCTCCTGCAAAAAGGAGGTACAACCACTGACCCGGGTAACTCCAGGTCCATAAGTCTTACCAGCCTCATATGTAAAGCTATGGAAAGAACCATGATGGTTATGATTAATGAGGACATTGGTAACCTGCAAATGCTGGACCCATCACAGTTCGGCTTTATTAAAGACAGGCCATACCTATTAAATTTGGATGAAGGTAAGACTGTGTGGACACAGCTTACCTCGACCTGGCCAGTGCTTTTGATACAATACCCCATTCAGGCATTGTAGACAAGCTCACTAATTTAGGTATAAACTCTTTCATCACCCACTGCATAGCCAACTGGCTCACTGATAGGACCCAGGAGGTCAAAACAGGTGAGGCCACCTCTACCAAGATGCCCATTACTAGCAGAGTCCTCCTGGCCCACTCCTTTTTGGCATCTATTTCTCTGAAATGGAAGCAAATACTGAAGGTTTATGACTGACTATGTTTGCAGACGTTTGCAAACTGTGGGTTTTCATCAGCTCCTCTTCAAACATTAGCATTCCTCAAGAAGGTTTATCTATGACTAACAAATTGTGGAAGAGCCATGGTCTTAAACACAGTGCTATGAAATGCATAATTGTACCCTTTGGGAGGTCAACCATCCTGAATAATTACTATGTTGATAATATACCGCATGAGTCAACCCAGTGGTCAGGGACCTGGCCACTCCTGTAGACAGTAGCAACAGTGGTGGGGAAATCCTTTTATGTTGCACAATTTATAAGTAAGGGCATGGTATCTGGGTCCAAAGATGTCATTTTCCTTTGCCCTTATCAGACCAATCATAGAGTTTAATGTCCCTTTGGTATGTACCTGACCAGGCATATGCAGAAACTAGAATGACCTCAGAGATTCCTTACAAAAAAAAATACAATACATTACAAACCTGCCTTATGCAAAGCACCTTAAAGCCCCTTCCTTTCTACTCAGTCTCCTATAGATTGTTAAGGGGTGATCTATGCCTGGCTTCCAAAGCATCCACAAACCCCACGCTTATGATTCTCCTTCATACTTGTTATTCAAAGAGTCCAAGAAATACAAGGTCTAGGGATCCGATTGTTGACTGTGACTTAAACAGAACATGCTGGTGTGACAGACAGAACACCTAAGAAACAAGCTTTTTATCCATGTGAAGATGAGTTAGTCTCTTACCCAGTTTAAGCGCAACTTAGACCAGTGGATGGAGAACAGGAAATTTACACTGAGTCTGGCACCCATGCCCCTTATGTGCAGAGGTAGCTTATACGTGCTTGGCCCTCAATGTCCTGTTTGGATACAGGGCATCATTATTCTTTCTAGAAAACTTGACTAGGCTTAGAAAGGCTCCCTATGTTGCTAGCTTGCCTAGTATCAGTCTACAAACCTGTGAGTGATGTAACTATTTCATCATAGTACCTAAATCAAACTTCAGTGTAAATTTTTATGTTCAGGTTAAGATATAAACTAGAGGTGTGGAAGACTTTGAAGGCAAATATTAATTTACCATGGATATAATAAAATAAATAGTAAATTGAAATATCTGCATCTATTATTGTAACTATAATCTTTGTGAAGTAAAACCTTCTTGGTAAAGCTTCTTTGTACTTTCTCAAAATAATTTAACCGACCTGCGTTGTATATTTGAAAATGTTTCTGTACTCTTATGATTGGCATGATATATGTCTTATATACTAACACAACACAATTTGTTTTCTGTTGTAAGATTTTAAGTATGAACCCTTTGATGCATAGCTTTCTTACTTATCTGTTGAGCATGTGTGTCATTAGTGGTCATTATTATTCTCAGATCTTTTTTATTGGACTACCTCCTTAATGTATGTTCTAGTAGGAACACAGGTGAATGAAATACAGCTGTTCTAAAATACATTAAGTTACATCTGTCATAACTAAAATGTATACCTACGATGTGTGCCAAATTGCTGATTTGACTCATACAAGAATTTAAGTGTTCAATATCAGATTCATTTTGAGCAATGCATCCAGTCTTGCAATCATCTGCATACTTATTTATCCAGCATGTCTTAGATCTAGGAATGGAGGCAAATGCAATATTAAATAACATTGGTCCAATAACCAAACTTTGTGGATAGGAAGATAGAAACTTATGCCCTGTGTGGTTACACATTGTGATCTATCACTTAGTCATGACATAGTCCACTTTAGCATGTTACCTGGAATGTATTGACCTTAGCCTTGGTACTTCTTTGGTAAATTATATAGTGATGAAGGGAGTCAAAGACTTTGGCTAAGTCTTAAAATTACTCCACATCAGAGACCTAGATCCAGGGCATTAGTAATTTGATCCTAAAATGTAATTATCTTGTCAACATAGATGTACACCTTACTAAACCATGTTGACCTTTGCCCAGAATGGTGATATCTGTGTTATACTTCCCTAGTATTTCAGTAATGATTTTGCATTTTGTCCAGAGTGGAAGTGAGGCTAATAGGTCTATAGCTGCTTTCATAAATTTTATTACTTTTTTATATATATTGATGTTATAGTAGATGTTTTTCACAAGTTGTGAACAGTATATGCTTGTAATAGTTTGTTAAATATTAGGTGCAATATTGGTATTAAGTGACTTGCAATTGTTAGAAACTGACTGAAGGGGATCAAATTCAGGACCATTGAAGAAGAATTTCTTTATTTCACTAAAAGGTCTTTCTATTATCTCTTGAGTTGTGATCCAAATGTCCATGTGTGCCCTGATTATTAAGTTGCCAGAGATACCAGGGTTATCAGTCAAAACCAGTTTAAGAATGTTAGCCCTCTGATACCTTAAATGATAAGTTGGGTCAGTCCTTGTATTTTGATATCAATAAATTCTCTTTCATAAGTATTATTTGTAGAAAGTTTCCCAAAGAAATAGAAGGATAGTTGAAATTGCCCATTATTATAATGTTTTTCATTGCTAAATGATGATTTAAGTACATGAGGTAATCCTGGTGTTTAAGTGCATCTCTTCTGGGACTACAGTAACAAAGAACAATTCTAGATGATGTAGTTGGTAATGG
Organism: Protopterus annectens; assembly: GCF_019279795.1. Classification (NCBI taxonomy): domain Eukaryota; kingdom Metazoa; phylum Chordata; order Ceratodontiformes; family Protopteridae; genus Protopterus; species Protopterus annectens. The sequence continues at coordinate 549,649,783 of NC_056737.1, forward strand.
ATCAAAAACCTAAACAACTGTACATTCTACCTCATTAATTGAATTTACACGTGAAGAAGGAATATGGCTATGAAGCCATAATGCTATTCCCTCCCTCCTAGAATTCGCTCTGAGGCTTACATATGTTGTGTAATTTGGAATCTGTAGTGCTGTGTTCCTAGATTTCAGAGTTGATTTCACTGTGCAGTTATGTTCTGTAACTATACTAACCAATTCATCAAATGTGTTGCCCAGACTCTGTCCATCGCAAGTAAAACATTTCAATGTTTTATCAAATTTTCTATATACCAGGTTGCTAAAGGCTGATGTATTGGATTGTCTGATGAAAGTGTTCAGATATTCCCTGTTTTTCTCTGAAAAAGAAACAGCCCCATACTAAGATGAAGTTCTTCTTTGGAAAACATGCAATTATCATATCTATAGTACCTTAACCAAATATTGAAAATGTGGGTTTTGGTAAACGAATAGTCATTCTGACAACAAGATGGTATTATTTCACTTAGTATAGGACTGATAAAAGTAATAAAAACTTCTTTAAGCATTTCATTATTTCTCAGAATGGCATTTTTCATATTGGTAAGTGGTGCTGACCTCAGATTATTGGCTTCTGCATGGACTAAGATCATACAGTAGCAGAGCTCTTCCTGAAGCAGTTTTGGTATCATATATTTTACACCTGATAGTTTTAAACTGGCTGGAACACTCAACGTACTATGGTTCTTGTTTAGGTCACTTATGCATCTATTTACAGGATTATGCATAGAATCACCCAACAGAAGTATATTTTTCCAACAGATAAATTACATGTAGCTGAAGGCATAACATTTATATTTCTAGACCCTCTACCCCAGTGCATGTCATTTGTACTTTTTGCTCTGTAAAATAAATATTGCTTTAGCAGCAGCAGTATTGCTAATATTTTTACTTATTTTCTTCATATATGTACTCATTGTGGTTTAACAACTGCAAGAAATGCAACTTTGCTCAGGAAAAAAAATCAGTTCTGTTTGTATAGATACTGCAACATTACCCATTAAAGTTTTGTGACTTTGGAATGCTCGCATTGGTGAGCTTGACTAGTGTTCCTTTATCCAAAGTTGTGAAATCATCAGCACATCCAGCCTAATTAGTAACCTTATTGCTGTTTAAGCTGGAAGAGTCTGGCACTTTCATATAGTCAGAACTGGATACAACTGCAAATTGTAGTGCTATTACTTCTGGGTTTATGTTTCCACATAAACCTTTCTTATAGTCTGAGACAACCTGTTGTAATGTATTCAGCAACAGGGAACTACAAGTTTCATATTTATCTGAATGCATGCTTGAAAACTGGCACAGTGTCCAAGCAGTCTACATTTGAGTGTTTGTTTACCTTGTTTATCATACTTGATTGAAGTAAAGTCATGTCATTAATATATTTATCATATCCGTGTATGCATATGGATGCAGACATGAAAATGCATTATCTGTTGACATCATTAGATACAAAAATAGTGAAACATTCCAAACTATGAAGAAAATATGTCTTAAAATGACATCTTTACTCAGACTACCAGAATGGAAAGTAAATTAGAAGTAGACAAGAATTAGGCAACAACAAAAATTGCCAAAAAGCAAAAAAGAAGAATATAAAGAAAAAATAAGAAAGCCTACAATTATAGTGGCATATAAAGGAACTCTTTGAACAACTATATTATAATCAAGGCACCTCAACTGAAATTAGTCCACTATAGTCCAAAGTTCCAGTATAGCCTTGACAAAGCTTGGACCTTAAAATAAGAAGGCTTACTTAGTTGCATTTGAAAGGCATACTGCTAAGGAAAACTGGCCCCAGCTAAAATGGGCCAAAGTTGCATCAGACCACCAAAGTGGAGAGGCTCTAAAAGCACTTATCATTTCACAAGACTGATGTTCATGATAACAAGAATTTAAAGAAAATACATTCTAAGAATAATAATAAGGACTCGGAGTTCACCTGAACTGCAGTCCTGTATATTTCATAGATGTACATAGTGGATAAACAAAACCAGTGAGAGATATATATTTTGAAAATGTGGCTAGAACTTCAGATAAATAATATAAGTAACATTTTGGAAATTTTGGTTAACAATAAATATAAGAGGGCACTGCCTTTAAAGCATAAGATGTGGACAGCATAGAGTTACTTTCTGCATTCCAATTAGATGTCGGAAAAAACTATTTAATACTAAGTGAAGTTATGGATTCTAAGTCAAAGTTGTATGCAGTATAGGCAGTAGACTTTCACCTAAGTATGCTGCTGTACCTACAATTAAGAGATATTCATCATGATTTAAACCAAATCTTTTAAATCCTCTACAAAATGACATATAAGCAGGTATTGCATGCCTATTAACTGTGAAGCTATACCTACAAAACATGTCAATACTAGTCAGCAACCTGTTAAATGAAGTGTCAGTGAGAGTATAGCAATCGAGTATAATAACACATTAAATGTTAGAAATGTTGAATACCTCAAATTACACCCAACTGCCATGTCCTGAAGGGGATCCACTATAGGAGGTGTAAGGCATTACACAATGCATACTCTGGGTCTCTCTTGCAGTGTTTGCTATACCAAAGCAGAGAGCCAACTAAAAAGAGAATGTATTAGATTTGCTTTTTACAATTATGCTATTCCTTAGACTTCCAAATTTCTTGTCAATCTAATTAATAGTATTTACTGTAATGCCCACACATCTCTATCTCTAAATATTAGCATAATTCTCTCCTCATCAATCAGAATAATTAATGGTACAAGACAGGGTTGTTCTCTCTCACCATATCTATTTAATTTATATATGGAAGAATTGTTTCTAACACAAAAGACATATCATCTTATACCAGAAATCAATAATATACATATACCTTTGACAGCTTTTGTTGATGACTTAAATCTCTTTTTTACTTAACCTCACATGGATTTATTAAGAATTTTACATAATACTGATATATATATATATATATATATATATATATATATATATTTTTTTTTTTTTTAATTATAAATTTAATCTACCCAAATCTTTCATCTTTCATCTTAATCCTAATTATAATTTACTCAGTTTATTTTCTAACTCAGAAACTAAGATAAATAACTCATTAAAATACCTAGGCATAAAATTCCAGCACAACCATGCCTCTTTTTACGAAAATAACTTAGTAAAAGTATGGAATAATATTGAACACTATATTCTTAAATGGAATAAACTTAATTTCTCCTTGTTCTCTAAAGTTGCTATTATCAAAATGAACATCTTACCTAGGTTGTTGTTTCAGTGTAATTTATCTAATTTAATAGTGCTTTATACTTTTTTCTGAGTATCTATACCAAATTATGTTATTTTTTATGGTCTCCAAATTCCTTCAAGATCAGGTACCAAAAGTGAATTCATCCAAAGAATTCTGGTAGATTGAGTCTTCCTGACTTTTAACTCTATTATGATATAACTAATTATATCATCAGAACATAGCCATAAACTGTATAAAAGGAGTTCTATTTGGGTTAAAATATGGTAAAACCATATATGTAAATCCCAATATAATCCCAAAGTATTACCCTTTCTCAACAAAGAAAATCTTAAAACTCTCAAAATACATAAATCTTTAACACACAGGATAAAAATCCTTCAATGTCTAGTTGATTCAATTGATTTAAAAAAGTAATTCATGTTGTTACAACAAATTCATTTAAACCCTAAATTAAAGATGAAAAATGTAATGTTAAATCTTTCTAATTACCATATTCTTAAAGAAAAAAAATGTGTAATGGACTTTTATACATATAGAAAATTCTCACTTAGTGACTTAAGAAAGGCTTTACATTTTCTAAAAAGTTATACAGTTATATTACGGCAAATAAGAGAATTAATTGCAATGCTTGTAAATGAATCTAATGTTGTTGTTTACAACATAATGCAAACAATTATGGAGGGTATTTAATTCAAAGAAAATGCTATTGAATACATATAAATTAATTACATCACTGAAATACTAAAATTCTATTATCCTTTTTAAATATTGGATCATTCTAAGCACATCAATTTCATGTAATCAGTAAATTCACTATTTTCATTTAACTTCACAACTATTACTTATGAAGAAAAAACTACCCTATAATCATCTTATGATAGTGAACAATGTAAATTTGACTACAGTGTCTCTTAATAAGGTCTAGCTTACAACATCACCAAACTTTTTTTTTTTTTTTTTGTAAATGTCAAAGAGCTGACTTGTTACATCTATTATGGAGTTGAATGGTCTAACAAATTATGTTGTTCCCTAAAAGTTAGAAAAGAAAAAAATGGGTTAATAGAAATCTGCCTTACCTTGTGAATTTGCATTATTACACATTCCCCCGTCCGGTTTAGGAAAACAAGACATCCATATTTTAATTATGTTACCTTCACTGATTAAAATTTTCATTACCCAAAACTAGCTTGATAGATCCAAAATCTCATGTGACAGATCTAAACAAACTACAACTGAATATATAACAATGCATCAATTAATGTTAATCAATCATGCCAAATGTTCCTACTATGATAGTTATTGATTGTATTCTATAACAAAACTTATAATACTAGTACTTAATTTTAATCACTTTTATGGAGCAATTCTTTCCAACATTTTCACTCAGAACATTTTCTTATTGTCTTTTTCCTTTTTATACTTCGTCATTTTCTAAAAATGTGTCAATGTCCATGATTTGTTCTGTCATTTGGTATTTTCTATGTATGTAGTCTCTGTATATATAGTTTCTATTACTGTTTGTATATAACACAGATTCCTTTCTCCTTTGTATTTATATTCTTTTTCTTCGAAGATATATAATCATTAGATAGATCTGCTATTATTGTTATAACAGTTTGAAATACAAATAAATATATTTGAAAAAAGAAAGAGAATATAGACTCAAAGGAAAAAGCACACAGACTACTCCTAAGGAAGAAAAAAGGAAACACCCAGTACCACTGGTAGAAAAAAAAATATTTGTATTAGTTAACCTTTATAATGCATGACCATGATAAAGGTAAGATGCCTATACTTGTATTTCTAGGAAAATTAGATGAGTACCTTCAATTAAAGTCAGGGTAATGAAGAAAATGTTCACTTGACTATCCTTCAGATAAGTTGCATTAGTTTCAAGAAATCTCAGAGAAGACAAAGTCTTAACCAGGGTTAGAGAAAGTACTGAGATAGTAGATGGCAAAGTAAATGAAGAGAAGATCCCCGCAATATACCTCTACTTCCGCATAAGAAATTATATGCTATAGAACAGAAAGAACAAGCACTAAGGCAGTTATTAATTTCAAATCTTTCATAAGTCCTGTAATTAATTAAGGATATTAATTAAGGATACAAACACATTTTAGTGGTCATTTAGGAATGGACAAAAAGGTTACAGATTTTGGCTAGTTTCTATTGTTTTTGTGTTATGAAAGACATGGAGAAATTCTGTACAGCCTGTCCTGAGTAAAAACAAACAGAATCTGACCCTTATTTTAAGAATCTGTTGACACCCTTGACCATTGTAGATGTTCCTTTTGATTGCATATGGATGGCAACTGGGGGCCAAATTGTGTATTAGTAATTATTGATTATGCAGCAAGATTTCTTGAGGCAATACCCTTGCAAAGAGTCAGTGCAAAGTCCATAACAAAAGGTTTAATAATGCTTTTCTCTAGAGCAGGAATTCTGAAATTCTTTTATTTATTAGATTTTGATAATGAGGTAAGTGGACTGGTGGACAGACCCTTTACAGCCATGAACCAGGCCCACTTGTCATTAATTACACTGCCAAAGAATGCAATTGGAGTATCACATGAATACTTATTACAGCTATTATAATTATGTTGCTTGAACAAAGGAAATAACATGATTACATAGTAGTGTGGAACAATATTTATAATAAGAATAGTGAGGTGATGAGAATTTGTGGTGACTAAGCACCACCTTTTAGTCAAGGATAACACTTAAGCTTTGCCAGTGCATTAAAATGAAAACAAGACTGCAGTATCTGTATATAATATTCAAACACATTGGTTAGTTGTACACTTTAACAAAACTTTAAAGTCACTGATCTAAAAGGATACAGAGATAGGAGAAACTGGGACTAGATGCTGCCATATCCCCTCTTTGTTGTAAGGGAAGTACATCAAACTTCATTGAATTCATACCATTTGAATTGTTTAGTGGTAGGTATCTTAAAGGTTTATTAAATATGGCCAAAGAAATGTACGATGATTAAAAGTTCCCTGCAAAGTGGCAAGGCCCTTTTTAATTAACAGGTAAAGTAAATGAAATTAATTATAAAGTGAGACAACTGGGAAAAAATAATCCAGAACAATTGTATCACATAAGTGTTCTGAAACCATGGAGAGAAATTTCTTCTGAGGTTTATGAACTAAATCTGCAGGGAAAGCTACTGTTCCCATAATATGTCCTAAACTCAGATTATGGGAGATACCATCAGTTTCCCAGAAACAGGAAGTTAAATAATTTGTACTCAGAAACAAGGAAACATTTTAGTTGAATGGTAAAAGCAATTTAATTGAGTACAACACAAACTATCTGGAAAGAATGTATAGTGCACTTAAAATCATACTGAATATAAAAGTAAAAAGGCCAGGCAGTTAGGGACAAGGTGCGAAAGATAATTAAAGTTGGGATTACAGATATTCCAAGAGTGAGTGGAACAGTCCTTACTGTATGTGAACCCAACCTGATGAGTATATACAATTTTGCAGTTTTCAGAAAGCTGAATAGCTTATCTACAATCCTGATGATATTGCAAGATTCCATGAAAAAAAGTGAGAGCTATTTGCACAAAGACCAGGCAGTTTTATATCATTAGCCCTATCCTGACTAATCAACCTATTAATTTCTCTTCATTGAAGTGAGGGCTGAATGAGAAGAGTGATCATTCAGGCAGCACTCAGTTTTTTCCCTTTGCCTTGTAACTCTGTGTATACTTGGTTTGTGAAGGAAGGGGTCATACAATGGGTTACACTTGCTGGTCGCTTCTCAGTTCTGAAAAGAGTGTCAACAGCAAGCAGACCTGTCCACCATTCCACATGCATGGGTAATGATCACCCCAGTTTCAACCACAGAAATCACTACCATCCTTGTTAACACTGAGCACAAACATCATTCTTCTCCCGTGGAAGAGGTGAACAACTATGGTTCCCGCTCATCTATCATCACATATATAAATGTGTATATGGGTCTACTTCTGTTCATCAAAATCATGTTTTTTCGAAGAACAGAAGTACGAATTCTCTTCAGCGAAAGTGCACTTAACTGAAGGTTCACTTTTGCGAATAGAGGTTCACAGAACTGGAAAACAAAAATAGAAAAACCCTGCAAACACACTTTCCCAGTTCACTGAAGCATGATATAGTGGGTATAAGGAAATACATCCATTTCCCCACTGTAGTGCGATCTCGAAGTTAGTATGTATAAGTGTGGGGGGTTATGAGGGGAACGCAGAGTTTTTCTGTTTTTGTTTTCCTGTTCGGTGAACTGGTGTTCACGAATGTGCACACACACAAACACACACACACACACATCCATACAAATCACTACATTGCAAAATAATAATGTCATGGATCATGAGATCACGTTTAAGAGGGTCTGCTGGAAGTAAAGACAGAAATACAAAGAAATAATGTACTTAAATCTACTTAATTCCCTATAACAACTAATGCAAATTATATGAGCTTTCTTCTGTTAGACATTATCTCATAAAGAATGTTTGCATCATTCATTTCTGTGAGAATTTTTCTATCTGGTAAATATACAAAGTGGAACTGGTTGTTGGGGACATGAGAAGTGATAATGGCTCTTTCTCATTAGAGGGAAAAATGACAGTTTTCTTTATATGAGACAATGATGTTTCAATGACGAATGATATGAAATAGTGGAAGTATAGAAGCTTCATTGTCTAGGCCTGTTTGCTTTTATACATGGAAGGCCACTGCAGTGGGTACAAGGAAAAGAAATATGCAATGGGTAAAAGTATAGTTTAAAAAGTTGGATTACTTCAGTGAATTCCACTGTTGGGTTCAGTGCTTGTCAATCTCAGCAGTGATCTAAGATCCTAGAGACTGGCTATAGTCAGTGTCAGTTTCATTACAGAGGGACTCTGCTGCCCTGTGGCATTATTAAATATGCATATAAAGTGAAAAATAAAAATAAAAATAAAAAAATCCCATTCAGTGAATATATTGTTCTGTTTTTTTAAGAAATAACAGCGACAGACTTGCGACAATACTTTTCTTGGGTACATTTCTTCAGTCTGCATATGGGAATGTTGCAGTATGGAAAGCTCAGCACAGCCTAAGTAGTGTGAAATTCAGAAAAATGATAACGCAAACAGTAACAAGTAACATTTTCCTTAGCATTTTTATTAAAAAAACAGTCTTACAATAATGTGTCATACCTGGACACTGAAAAAAGTAGGAATTCAGCATCTTAAATATTACCTTGTAGTTCTGAATATTTATGAAATTCTTCACACAATTACATATAATGTGGTTATTACATCAATTTTAGAAACCTGAAAGATAAAGAATATATGATTGAAAGCCTGATAAGCATGTTCAGAAGTTAGAAGAATATTAGTAACTAGTCAATAAATCATAAATTTCTGAATCATCCTAAGATTTCTCGATACTATCTTCAAATGTTCCAGTGAAAGAAGAGAAAGAACACCTGTGGGGTTTAACGTCATCTCTGATAGCTTTCATCATTTTTTGTTCCAAAAATTCTTAATTGTTTTCTGAGGAATAAACTTTTCATAAAGATACCTTAATGTCCCACAGATTGTAAAAAAATGTTATATTATTGAATTGTACTATTTAGGCTGAAGCTAGCACATATATATTCCACTTTTAATAATTGTTGTTAATTTATTTATTTATTGTTTGCCAGGTTAAGGGTAGCACAAGTTATAATGAAGGGGCAACATTCAGCAACGCATTCCATGTGATATATTATAATAAGTACATAGGACATCACCCATGCAGGACTGCCAGGTAAGTCATTCTTTAATAGAACTACATGCCTAGCTGTAAGTGCTCAGTAGCCCATTCTAAAAAACAGTTCAGGATATAATTCTCCTCATAATAACATGATTACCAATGGCAGGGTTACACGTCAGGATGTGCTGAACACATTAGATACACACTATGAGCCATAAATGGTTATAATTATGGAAAAAAACTTTGGGAGAGGGCTGACATCTGAGTAATGTGCACAGATTAGTAAAAAATGTTTCCCAGTATATTTAAAAGGACAGGGGTGACTACCAAAGCTCATTGGTCATATAGCAGAGTCTAATGTTCTGTCCCATATTTCTGATATAAAAAAGACATTCTGGAAGATTAAGATTTGTGTAAAATAAGATAAGGGGTAATGGCAATGCAAGTTGTGTGATCAGATATTATAAGGCATGAAAGGCAACTGGAAGGGAGCTGGGCGTACAAAAAGATCACAGAACTTGTACTCAGTTCAGAAGACTTCTGGTAACAGATAACTCTGAATAGTCAAAAGTCATTAATGAAATACTTAAGGGATGACCTAAATGTGGTCTTTAGATTCTAATATCTCAGATATACATTATACATATGTGTTACTGGAGGGAATCAAAGCCAGGACTACAAAGTGATTCTTATTAGTAAATTATAACTTGTATATCTGTTCTATCCTGAGGTGTAAATAGTTAACCAAATACAACTACAGGGGCAGTACAGGACCACACACGGTAGACTGCTGCTTTGAATTGTGTTATATACACTACATATATGCACAAAGAGACACAGAGGTCAGAAAGACAGACACTGACAGACAAGCAGACAGACATAAATAGAAGGTGAAAAATGCAGTATGCAAACATTTGGGATTTTTATTTTACCTGATTCAGTGGTGAAGTCATGAGTGAGCTATTGAACTCTTTGAGGTAAAATACTCAATAGTCAGTGATATTTTCATATAGCCTCATTACACATCTTATCCATGAAACTCTTTTTAGACAGAATCAAAGCATATTGCTTTACTGGAAAAAATGGACAAGCATTAAATATGCATTTTATTTATTATTATTTTCTTGTTAGCAACACAGAGCTTGAATGGCATAGACAAAATGTAAATGTAGTCATTTGTATAATGTTGATTTCTGTGAAGTTTTGTCAGTGCATAGCTATGGAAGAGCAAAGGCTACAAGGTGGTAGGTAAAACTGCTCTACAATTCGTAGCATGCTACAGGCCACCCTCTCAAACTCAGGAACCCCAGCCTTCCTGAAGACACTGGAGGGTATAAATGTATCTCCAAACACCATTATATTGGGTGACTTCAACTACCGGAATATAGACTGGGAACATTACTCAAGCCCCAACTTTCTAGCCCAAAGGTTCCTGGAGTTCATAAATTCAAATGCCATGGAACAACTAGTCACCGTTCCCACAAGAGGAGAAAATATACTAGATCTCATCATCACAAACATGGGGACAAAATGCTCCACACCAGAAGTATATCCCTCATTGGTGAGATCAGATCACAAACTAATCTCACTGGAAATCCACATGCCGCCCCCACCCCAAACAAAAAAGACCACAGTGAAGAACTTCTCTAAAGCAAACTTCACACTACTCAAGACTGGTGTGGTATCCATCAAGGCCCCCGAGCCAGTGGAAACCACAACCCAAGCTGTGGAAGCCCTTACAAATGCCTTCTACGAACACCTCCAGGACTGCATGGATCAGGCAATCCCTAATAAAACCAAGACTCTTTCCACCAAGGGCAAACGTCCAGTCTGGTGGACCCCAGCCATAAACAAACTTTACAATAAGAGGAGAAAGCTGTTACATGATAGAGCAAAATCCATAAAAGAGAAGACACCCTTGATCATTATTAGTAAAAAAATACGAGCACTCATAAAATCATCCAAGGCCAACTTTGAGAGAAAAATTGCCATAGATTCAAAAGACAATCATAAGGCCTTCTTCAGCTATGTTAGAAACCTGGGTGGAAACTCCCAGACATGCTCAGAATTAGTCCAAAATGATACAAAAATCACTGAACCCACAGACATTGCCAACATTCTGGCAGGCAGGTTCAGTGCAAACTTCACCCCCCTCTCCCCCCCAAAAGGAGAGATAACTATCCCAGCGGAGTGTAGCCTCCCAGACATCTCAAATGTGCAGGTGAAAGCTGCTCTCTAAAGCTAAATACACAGCATCAATGGGACCAGATGGTGTCCCCGGCTGTGTGCTACACGAACTCAACAAGGAACTAAACCCGCATATAAGGCAGCTGTTTAATCTTAGCCTTACCACAGGATACGTGCCAAAGGAGTGGCATACGGCAACTGTGGTCCCACTCCACAAAGGCGGTGCCTCTACGGACCCTGGTAATTACCGCCCCATAAGCTTAACAAGTCTGGTCTGCAAAGCTATGGAGAGGATCATAATGGAACTCATAAACAAAGACACATGGGACTTGCAGACATTGGACCCGACCCAGTTTGGCTTTGTCAAGGGCAGATCATGCCTTTTGAACTTGGCCGACTTCTTCAAAACAGTCACCAAGGCCATTGATGAGGGAAAGGCAGTCCATACAGCCTACCTTGACCTTGCAAAAGCTTTTGACACAAAACCCCACTTAGGTATTATAGAGAAACTTAACCAGCTTAAATGTAAACCCATATGTCACAAGATGGGTTGCAAACTGGCTAAAGGACAGAACCCACAGGGTTAGAGTTGCTGGCGCCATGTCAGACTCCAAGCCGGTCACAAGTGGTGTCCCACAGGGCTCAGTCCTTGGCCCCCTGTTGTTCGGCATCTACTTCTCAGAAGTACAGGCAAACATAGGAGGACTATGGCTGACAAAGTTTGCAGATGACTGCAAACTGGACGCCATAGTGGAAAGTACATCGGACACAGATATCCTTCAGAGGGGTCTCACGGAAACTGATAGCTGGTGCCAGAGCCATGGCCTGAAGTTAAATGCCAAAAAATGTATAGTCATACCCTTCGGGAAAAACAAGGTAACCCCAAGCTACCATATAGGTGGCAATCCATGAAGCACAGAAGAGGTTATCAGTGACCTGGGGACCCAGGTTGACAGTGGCCTTTCTTTTGACACTCACATTGCTAAAGTGGTTAGAAAGACCTTCTACATTGCCCACCTGATCATGAAGGGATTCACATCCAGATCAAGTGAGGTCATTGTTCCCCTGTACTCTTCACTTATCAGACCAATGATCGAGTACAATGCCCCATTCGGGATGTATCTCACCCGACACCTGCAGCAATTGGAGAGACCCCAAAGGTTCCTCACCAAAAGGATAAAGGGACTCCAAAATCTGTCATATGCTGCCAGACTGAAGAAACTCCAGCTCTATTCAGTCGCATACCGCCTGCTCAGAGGTGGCCTGTGCCTGACATACAAGGCCATGCCCAACCCAGAATTAATGGACATGCTCCACCTCAAAAAATCCAAATCTACCAGATCCACTAGAGCAAGTGACTTAAACCTTAGCACGGATATAAATAGGACATGCTGGAGGGATAGATTTGTCACCCAGAGACTCCCTATGCTGTGGAATAAAATCCCGGTCCATGTGAGACAGAGCACCTCACTGGCTCTGTTCAAGAGAAATCTTGACCAGTGGATGGGAGATCGTAGGTTTACCCCGGGAATCATCTCTGTGTCACTGCTGGACAGAGGCACAACAAACTAATGGGTACAGTATGTTTTAACATAAGGGGTGGCGTAAGCCACAAAACTTTGGGCTAGGCTTATAAATGCCTTAGGGCAGATAGCCTAGTATAAACCTATGAACCTATGAACCTAGGTAGGAGGTATGCTGGACAGATGCCAATGGTGGGGGTATTGTAATATCAGCACTCAAAAATGAATGCTGGCACTGTCTTTGTGATCAAGGCTGTAGTTTCAAAGCACTGTGTTTGAGATTTTTTTACTGGAGCAAACTGCTTATTATATAAGTAGCACATGGCTTGCTACAGTTTCACAGCAGAAGAGCTTTTTTTTCCCTGCTTTGCTCCTCAGCATTGAGAGAATGCCCTCATTTCCTCTTCAACTTCAAGTTGATGGTGGCATGAGATTGGAGAGCTGCACTGTGGATCAGATAATCAAGTTATGGTTCTGAGTTTTGCTCTTGCATATTCTTATTGTGTCTTAAGTTATTTACATTTTTATAACCTTGTATTCTTTGTAAACAGTGATTCGGCATTTGAATAACAAACAGTACACATTTAGAGATACTGACATGCTGAATAAATGTCATGCTTGTAGAATCTGTTATCATCTTTAGGCCAAGATGCATAGATAACTAGTGTATCACATAGTGCAAGTTAGTGTTGGTAGCAAAACACAGATTGTGAGTGGTTCAAAGAGACAGATAGTGACGTTGCACAAGAGGCAAAGTAGCACAGTACGCAGTGTATGCTAATGAGTGGAAATGAGAAACACCATGCAAATAAGGCAAGGTGATGTAAGCAATGACAGCACCCAAAATGACAGACTGATTCAGAAATGTATAAAATGGGTACTCTGTACCATGGTGAATATCCATACTTTTTAATGGCAATCATAGCGCATGCAGGTAGAATGATTGCCTCATTAACAGCAGCTATAGCTCAGTAGCACTTGTTAAAGCTCACCATTAAAGCAAGTCCCTGTAATGTTGTAAATAAAGGCCATCTGTATAAATATATGAGATACCAAGTTCCTGACATACCATCAGCAATACAAACAGTCTGTGAAATGTTCCCATGTGGGACAGGGGACTGTGAGGGGATCTTAATGAACTGAGTGACCCATAAGGACTCCTGAATGGATGGATGGTATTCCCATTCCTGAGGATGCAAAGATGTAAGTATTTTTAACCATCTTAGCTATACAGACCTTTCAACAACCCACAGTGGACAAGGTAGGGCTATTGCAAACATTAGCCTTATGAACCATATTTCCTTATTATTATATGTGTGGAGGAGCATATTGGGTTTGCCTAGACAATGGAAGACAAAATGAACAGCACACAGTTTTATGACACAGTCTATTTCAGTGAGGTCATGGAAGCCATAGATTACACACACATTGCCATTAACACTGCAACTGTCCTAGAGAGATTACAATACTTCAAAATGAGTCTCCACTCCCTTAACAGCTTTGTGCTATGTCAGGCTCAGAGAAAATTTTATGCAGCTATGTGCCAAAAAAGCAGTTTCCATGAGTCTCACATCTGTTGCATCTGACCGATATAAAAAGCGCCCTGTGAGAAGAATTCTGATATGGTCACCTTGTTGGTGGGTGCAGAGTCAAGCCAGACAAAGAGATCATTACATACAGGTATCATGCAGGCAGGGGGAAGACCACATATAATATGTTGTTGTTTGTGTGTTGCAGGTAATGAAGGATATGCATAGGACTCTGCTTGATGGCCTCCATCTGCAAAAACCAGACCATGGAAATGATGGATAATGTAGCTCATGGTGAAATATGGAATGACATGGAGTGGCTGTTTTACCTTCTCAGGAGATGCCCCATTTCCTAGATACATAAAAAGTGGCACTGAAATCCAGTCTAGATATCTTCAGCAATGATTCTGTTGTCTGTGCTTTGCTGTAGAACTTGGCACTTTCAAAGACAGCAGCAGGAGCGGCTGGACATCCTAATAGGACATTCCATACCACTTGTACCAGAAGTGGAACAGCAAGGTGGAGAGCTATGTGAGCAGGGCATGAAAGCAGTGCCACAGCCAAGGATGGCATAGGCATAATACATTACACCACTGGGAGAGAGGTCTCTTCTGGTTCTTAAAGATAGGTCATGATATAGACAATAAAGAATAAAATGATGCAGGAGTTCTCATACTCATGCTTACAGGGCAGTAATTGGACTGGTCATTTTATGCATTAGACATAACCGTACCCAAAAATGTAAGACAGTGAGCAAGGTATACCCATCTGCAAATGCAAGTGGGAGGGCACTAAGACAGGTGTCTGCAATAGTACAAGATGGGGCTGAGTCACGCAAGGTGAACACAGTAACCAAAAATTCTAAGAGGTTGTTGGGTGTTAGGGATCATAACCTCCATTGCTGAAGAAGAAATGCCATAGCTAGGCCGGTTGGAGTTGCACACTCCACTGGCTTATAGTGTAAGATTTTAATGCAGTTTGTGGTAGTTTGTGGCAGGGGAGAGTAGAACTACAGGAGCATGAACATTCCCTGTGACATTGTTTACTTATGCTGACGAACACTGCTGCTGTTAGCAAAGCTGTTACAGCCCATGAAAAGTATGACAAGCTATGTGCGCTCAGGCAACAGCGAAGTTGGGAAAATTGCATGAACTTGCATGTGCAGCCAAATATTTCAGCTGATGAACATGCCATTGACCATAACCTGGACAATCCCCATGACTAAGCAGATAGGATGGCAGAAAATGTGCCCAAAGGCAGCAGTGATGCTGTCTCACCAATGGTCAGAGAAGTTGGACTTGGAACTGTCTACATCCAACTTCTTTTCCATAGACCATTATACTGGCATGGAATGCACAGTCTCTGAGACAGATCAGAGGGCAGATGCATTATGTCTCGAGGAAACATTTACCACCTGTGACCTCAGCAGCATTGTTTGCTTCCTGCCCCTATACTCAATATCACAGCGCACTTGTATCACATCATGGTGGAATTTGACAAACACAATTATTATCTCTGCAATGCTGTTGAAAGCAGCCAGGTGTGCCTGGATAATTGCTTGTTGATTCCAAAGGATAAAGACAAATCATGGATGGCTGTGAAGTCAAGGTGGCACAACCTTTGGATGCTTTGACCAACCAGGACAGAACTGGAGGCTGTGAAGATCTATCAGTCAGAAGCTATCAATCATTCTTGGGTAAGTACATGTGCTCAGCTGTACATCTACAGGGACCTCTATAATGGTAGATGAGGCGACCCCTTGTGGTGTTGCACACATTGCCACTGTGTTATCAGACCTTGCCATTTGCATGTTACCATCATCTTCAGCCACCGGTATCATGGTGACATCAGACCTATATTGCCATGTTGTGCTGGATCATTCAGTAGGTGAACCTATGATAGCAAGAAGAGACATGAAAAGGCTGTATGACATCTCTACTAGTACATCACTTCTCTATAGACCCCATTTGACAAGCAAAGTACTGGACTTTAAAATGCAACTTTGATGTGCAAAACTTTTTGTTTTAGTTGCAAACTAGGAAAGACAGATATACTGGTGCCAGGTGGACATTAGCTAATCCTTCACTTCAAATGCAGACGAAAGTACTATACTGTACTTTAATGGACATTACAAACCTGGTGTATTCTCAGCTAACAAGAAAGTGGTTGACACCAGCCCAGCTCCCACATTGTGGCACATTTGCTCATGATGCACATGGCATGTATGTGGAGAGCCAGCAGAGGCAGTTTGTTCACTTGGGTAGTGAACTTTTTCAGTCATTGTTTCCTTCAGTGCCTGCATCAGTATAAGAACACCTGTGGACAAAACATGTCAGTCAATGAGTGCATATGGTATGTAGTTAGAAGTCCATATTTATAGCTATGTTCCCCACTTATCCACCTTCATATCAGCTGCAGTTGGTGCTTTGCACAGGCTTTGCCTCCAGTTAACTACTGCTGTTACTTCTAATCATGTACTCCTATAACCCCCTCCCCCAGCATGTCCCTCACACTGTTTCTTCTAAACATATTTGACACTTAAAAAATCAAAGGCAGATAGTGCGATTTCATCCCTATGTCCTGGGTTCCCAGTTACATGGACATCACAATGACTGTCTCAGTGACACTGACAATACAGTTTGCTGTTCTTGGTGATGTACTTGCCAAGAAGGACTACTTCCTCATCTTTGTAAACCTTCCATAGCTCTGTACAACTGCAAGTCTACAAAATCTCTACTAAAATTCTTCTGCTGCACAATTGCATGGTAAAGAACAGGGTTGCATGCAATGGCATTTTGGGTCATACAAACAAGGACCAATCTACATGCTGGCTGTACTAATAAGGCTACTTAGTATGCTGCTCTGGTGGCATACAGGGATAAAGGCCTGACTAAAACTCAGTCAACCTGCGTTTGATTTGCACCTCAGGTGGCTGACAGAGTGACAGGGGAGGAATGGATGGTTAGGTGGGTATTCTCTCCTGTGACAGTGGGAGTCAAAGAAATGTAATATACAAAATACTATATATATATATATATATATATATATATATATATATATATATATATATACACACACACACACACACACACACACACACACACACACACACACACATATATATATATATATATATATATATATATATATATTCCTATCAGTAGACCGCACTTTCCAAACTTCAAAAATCACACGGCCGAGACCATATGATCACAGTTTTGATAGTTCAAAACTAAAGTAAAAAGAAAAAAAGAAAAAAAAAAAGATTTTTTACATTTTTGGAGTTGGCAAGCCTCCCTGCATCCTCCACAACCCCTGCTAATTAAATATACCAACTCCGAGATCACACTACAGTGAGAAGAATGGTAAATTTCCCATTCTGCACTTTATGGCGATCTCCATCCAAAATGTTTGACTTTCAAAACTTCGATCATGCGGTCTTGGCCCTATGACTTTCAAAGTTTTGAAAGTTCTTTCAACTGAGCGATCTATATATGTGTAAATATAGATATATAGATATATATATATAGATATGTGTGTGTGTGTGTATATATATATATATATATATATATATGTGTGTGTGTGTGTATGTATATGTATATATTTAAATATATATATGTATGTGCATATTCATGTTCTGTCACCTGGTATCTTTTCTTGTTTTTCACATGTGCTTTTGAGTTTATACATTCTTTTCCAGTGTGCAGTAGCATTAATTTAATATGACTGCATATCAGCTATTGTGTAAACAACTCTTCCAGCAGTAGGGTATGAATGATATCTGAGACATTCCACTGCATAACTTCGTGTTTCTACCATATCTTTTCATTTAATGTTTCACTTTGTGTTGTCCTTTCACAGAACAAATTGTAGAAGTGGGGAGAGAGCAAACCCAACTCAGTCTATACTAGCCACAAAGTTTGCCACTGGGCTCTCTCTTACTAGGGTGATCATGGTTTCATTTCTGGATGAGCTTTGAGAGTTCTCTGCTGTGCTGTGTAGCCACTATCAGGAGGGACTGACTGTTATCTTTAGAGGTCTGCCTTCATCTCCCTTCATCAGCTACTGAGCCTCGTAGGCACTGAATCTATTGGAACTAAAGTATCACCTCAGCAATATGGAGTACCTTCTGGTGCAGCTAATGTAGCCAACGGACCTGCAGGGCCCACTCATCAGGCCACTGGGAGAGCAAGATCCCTAAAACATTGGACAGCCAGGTGGTTGATGCCTAGATTTCTTGCACTCAGCTGGTCAGACATCCCACCATGAAAGGACACTATCCTATACCTATCCTGCTTTTTTGCATCCTTTATATCTCATTTCCTATTTGTTGTTTAACCTTTCCCATCAACAGCCATCCACCTTCTATGTGTCTTTGTCCATCCACTCTCCACTTCGCAATTTGTGTGTTTACTGGTCCTATATGTCTGAGTCTGTGTTTTACTCAGTTTAATAGTATTTAAAAGGTGTTGATCATAATCTCTGTGCCAGTACATACTTTCATAAGGAACTTTGTGCCTCTAAAAAGGTAGGTCAGGACCACGTTGAATTTAAATCATCAAAAATTGCTTGAAATGAAACACAAGTATCACTCCATTTTACATGAAAGAGATTATTATTTCACATACGGGGACACTGAGTTATAACTATGTCCCTCCAGTGTGGCCCTACTTATTTGCTGATGAAAATTCATGACTTTATTGTGAATGTTTGTTGAGCCTTTTATTTTGTGGAGGTATAGGAAGTCAAGTGGACTGGGTCCTTCACAATATGGAATTTATATATATATATATATATATATATATATATATATATATATGTGTGTGTGTGTGTGTATATACATAGATATATATATATATATATATATATATATATATATATATATATATATATGTGTGTGTGTGTAGGTGTGTCAGTATTATTCAGAACTACATATATATAAACAGTCCTATATATATATATATATATATATTTGTGAACTGTGTGTGAAACTATATACATATATATATATATCAATATATATATATATATATATATATATATATATATATATATATATGTGTGTGTGTGTGTGTGTGTGTGTGTGTATATATATATATATATATCTGTGTAGGAGTTCATATGAAATGGACTATAGGGAGAGAGATTCAAGCCTTTTTTGGTAGGTGAGGGTCCTTAGACCAATGATCCATTTAGATACTGGCTCTTGAGGTCTTTCCATCAATGTGCAGTGACAGACTAATAGGGGGCATTATATTCTATAACTGTACTGACCATGGCATAGTATACAGGAATGCTAACTTATTTAACCTGTATGAGACATCTTTCATTATTAATTGGGCAAGTTAAAATAATTTCCTATTAATTGCTTCTACATGGTTGTCAAAGGTTAGTGAATTGTTTATGAAGCTGTTCAGATCTAACACTACTGTATCTGTTTGGAATGTGGTAGCATTTGTACTGTAAGCTGCTGTCAATTTTTCTCCAAAAAACTCAAACTGGCACCCAGCAAATAAACTTTAAACCAAGACAAAGTCAGGTACCACAGAAAAGTAACTCAGTACAGCCTTGCTATTAAATAAGCTCAGTTTTTGATCTGCAAGGCTGTACTGAGTTCCTTTTCTGTGGTACCTGACTTTGTCTTGGTCTGCTGTCAATTTTAGTTTACCTAAGGTGAAAATGTTACACTTATTTGAATTTAATTTGCTCCTGTTTAATATATACCATTGAGTTGTGTAATTTACCTCTTGCTGTAGTATAACATGGTAAAGCATGCTGAGGGAACAAGAAAACCCAGTTTGCATCATCAGGAAAAACAGTTAGCAATATGTAGTAGTGGTCTGAGAAATGAGAAGTGTATATCAAACAGAAGGGGTACTAGTACTGAGCCCTGAGGTACAGCAGTGGTCAACTTTTTGCATTTTGGGGTGGCACCTGATACTTCTACTGTGTTGATTCTATATGTCAGCGAGTTTCTATAAATATTTCAAAATAAAAGTATGCATGTAGGCCATTAAGCTTGTTTATTATTCATTTCTGAGAAATACTGCGGAAGGCTATTGCCAGCTATAGAAACACTACATGAACTGCATGACTACTATATACAACTTCAAAGTACAGCTTAAGTGACTTTCTAGAAGTTTTCTAAATCCAGTAGATATGATCTTCTGATAATTGTTGCAAGTAGAGAGCAATATCAGAGCTTTTGAAATCAGATATAAAACATCATGGCTTTCATGTTGGCTCCAGTTACTTACCCTTCTTCCTCTACTTCATCCACCATATTTGCTCACTACCTTCCTCACCTACCCTTATTTCCAATATATATATATATATATATATATATATATATATATATATATATATATATATATATGAAAAAGTGGATTTCTAGGGAAACCTTCCCCACCCTATGTTGCTCTCATTTCGCTCTGCTTATTGTTTAACCCTCTCCTACTCTTTCTTCCCACGTTGTCTGATGAACTGAGCACACCAACAGTGATATATTGGATGGCTGCAGTGCTCTCGTTCTTGTGACATGGAAGCACGGGTGCAGTCATGTGGTACCACATTGCACATGTGAGTGTGAGTTGTCATGATTATTCTTTACTGATTTTATGGTGCGGTGTGTCCTATCAGTCAAGCACCCTAATGTTGTGTTGTTGCAATCACTCAGACTAGCAATATGCTTCTCTATAATTATGCAATCCTTTACTCAGTCTGCCAGTGCTATTCACTTCCCAGTAAATGTCTAATCATCTGTTCAGCTTTTAGATTAGAAAATCCAACAAAGGCACTTTTCTCTAAACCTCAGCTTTAGTTTTAAAGTTATTTAAATTTATCAAGAAACACAAGGAGAATTATATTGTCCTGACAGCTCTGCCTTTCCAAAAGGATGTTAAAGACCAACATTTACTTGAAACATTACAAATAGTGTAGATATTCTTACTTGAAATGGGATTTTGACTAAGAAAACCCTTTAACATTTTTTTGTTATGAAGTAATTCACATTTCCTTGAAAACAAAAAAAAGTTTTCTTTAGCAAGTTATAATCCCTTCAAATGTAGGTATCAAGGTAGTACAACTCTGTATATAGTTTTGTATTCACTAACATGATGCTTTAAATATTCCTCTTTTGTTTGTATTTGTACAACCATCTGACTTTACATGTTCCATCAACGAATGTTTTGTTACTATTAGAAAAGACAACGCTGAGTTTTTGGAAGCTTAGTGGGCATAAACATTTCTGCATAACAATACAACTGCATGATATTTCTGTAATTCTGAAATTACCTGATGAAGATCCCCTACCCATCTTATTTATTTATTTACTTACTTATTTATATTTGTTGACCGGGAATGTCCGACTGGATGTAGGTCCATTTTCAGTGGAGGCCCGGGGAGAAAAGCTCCACAGTTACAATAAACAGACAGTAGTTACATTGGATTACATAGCAATTAACAATTTACATAGCAATTACTTACAACATATTTACATATGAAGAACATAGTACATCAGTAGACAACTAGAATCTTTATCTGTGAAGTACAATAAGAAGTTCCTGCTATATAATAAGTACTAGGCTTATGAGCATCTGAACTTGCTATAATCAAGGTAGTTAGTGGACTGGAAAGAAAGGTAGTGGTTGGATAGGGTGGGTGTTATCTGAATGGGATGTTGGCAACTGTCAGTACAGACTCAACAGATGATTCTGTGTGTATGAACAGTCAGACAGTGGTTGACAAGAGATGTTGTTCCAATACAGTACATTATCTAGCAGTGAGGGACTCACTATCAAACAGTTATTGTAGAAGTATCATATCAATTATAGATTGCATATTACCTATATCAGAAATACGTTTATTCCTACTATAGGTCCTGGTAGATTTTACATCTAAAGGTGATTGTTCACATTTTAAACAATGATAGTAGGTAAATAAATATATATTTTTTGCTCTTTATGGAATGGCTTCTTATATAGGGATCACTTCTGTTAGTTGTGTTATTTTATTAAGACTTGGAATGGAATAGATGTTTTATAGTTGTCTGCAGGTATGCGAGGCATTGATATTAGTATAATTAGATAATGGGGAGAGGGTGAAATCCATATATTAGGGAACAGAAACTGAAGGAACCCTTTGCAAAAATAGTTCACAGGTTTATAGGTTATTACTACGCTATCCACCACTAGGGCCTAGCTGCGCATCCCAAACTCATTTGGATCTTGAGTATCATGTGTGTCTATACAGGGAAGCATGTTAGTAGAGAGCTAACTAAGGGAGGGGTGCTAGTTAGGATGATACTTTTTTTACTGACAGACTCTGTTCATAAAGTACATCGGGCCAGACTGGGGGTAAATTTACAATTGCCCGTAAAATTGTCAAGGTTTTGTTTAAATAGTGTCCAAGATGAACTCTTGTATCACATGGATGGTGACCTTATTCCATAATGTGGGGATCCTATAGGACACATAGCTGTCTCTCCACCATGTTTTGTTTAGGTCACGAGAGAAGTTCAGATATCAGGATCTAGTGTTTCTTTTTGCTTAGTTTAGCAAAAGCATTTAGCTGTCAAGCGAGAATAGAAATCAAACCAAAAGTAGATAAAAATCAGGCAGCAAATGAATGTACCAAAAAACAAAAGAAATAATATAAGGAATTGGATCAGATAAGAAGGACAGAAATGTGGAAAAGCCATAGATATTATGCCAAGTATAGGACATTCCTAGAACAACCTCATGCTGAAGACGAAAGTTAATATTTAGGTCCCAGGATAGTGGACTATGTATTTACACATTGGTTTACAAAGCTCATTGGACATGTGGGAAAAACAGACAAATGCAGGTTCTGTAAAACAGAACTGGAAGCAGTCACACATCTGTTGCTGGGTGTGATACACTAATGGCAGAGGGCCCATAAACTGAAAGGTATAATGATGAGGCAAGACTGTTACATTAGGGATTGTGCAAACCTACAGTACTGAATTAGCTAAGAAGCTTTGGAAACACAAGCCACAAAGCATTACAGACAATTATCATGTTTATATCACATGGGATTGATTACACATTTCCAACAATTCAGAAAAATTCATGTGAGAAAAACAGATATAGTGGCCCATAAAAAAGGCAAAAGTAGCAAACTGCAGTGTCTTGCATACAGAGTCAAAAGTCAAACAATATCAAGATTTTTTCAGGCAGAAATGAGACCAATGTGGAAGAAAGATACGCAGACAATTCCAATAGTAGTAGGAACAATGGGTTTCGTAAGAAAAAAATTACAGTCATATTTACATATTCTACTGATACATGAAACACAATATGAATTGCAGAAGGAGACAGATCTGGGCACATTTCAAATGCTGCAAAGTACACGTTTGACTAACATCAAAGACAGAAACAATATTAATTCCCTGAACTATAATTCTACCATGACTTAAGAACAGGGTCTATTCCCATTACAGTACTGGAAACCCAAATGTCTTAGAGAAATTAATCCAGGATTAAGTTTCTGCTCCATATCCCTGCCATCTATTATATTTTAGTTTTTAGTAGGAAGTCATTAAATATTTCAGTTGGAAAAAACAAATTCAACAGTCTAAGCCCATGACCAGCTGCTCTTAATTTCTAAGCACTGGCCTTCAAATATATTCTGCTCTTTCAAAGCCATTTTTTCAGTCTCTCCTATGCCTTTCCAACCCTGCATGCTGATGAGCACGTTGGTTTATTATGCGCTAAAGTTTCATGGCCCTGGCCATTTTTTAGGTAAATAAATGTCAGTTTATTATTTCCTGTCCAAACAGCTTTTCTTAATCATCCACACACATCTTTCTTTTTTGCTTTCATTTCAGTGCACTTTTTTATTCTATATAATTTAAGACCCATATGATTCTTCTCGGGGTCCTGACCACATTGCATAAAAAGTTGATACTTTTAATATGCTGTACATTCATTGAAAAAAGTCTGCTTTAACTGAAAATGCATTCCAGAGTGTTGTAGCATTACTTCATTAAACGAACATCTGAATTAACAACACACTTTTATTTCTGACGTAAGCGGTACTTAGAAAAGGGACTGTAATCACTCTTATTTTCTTTTTGTGTTGTTTTCCTGTGTTACTATACAACTCTGCCACATGTAGTCTGGATGTGAGACGTGCAGAGAGAGAAGAGAGAGACAGTTTCTTAACGTTATACCTAAATTAAAGAATGTTCAAATTAATGTACTCATGTTATGCACTCTAATAGAACCAGCACATCTATATTAACTGCTGCTATTCTTTTTAAAAAGTTGTTATATACAGATGAAACAAAAAGCTTTGCTGAATTTCTTCATCCATCCTGCTGAAAATTAGTTAGGAATGCATTCATTTTTAATTGTTCTGTGAGATTCAATTTAAAAAAAATCCAGATTTAGATACACTCTGCATTCCTGTAGCTATCTGTTGTCTTGCATTTGAAAGGCAAATAAGTTCTAATACTAATGGCTTTGCTGTCTCCAGTGTGTATTTCCTTGATCCCTGAACTAGAAGCAAAAATTACATTACACATTTAGCGGCTGCATGGTAAAACTGTTACATGCCCATGGGAAGAAAAAGCTGAGTTTACCTTTTGTTGATTTTTTCTCTGCTCAATCAAACAATGGGCATCGATTTACTAATCCAATTTTTTTTATCTTCTTATGCATAAAGCATTCATTGTTTTGTAAATGGATGTGGAGATTTTATTCATTGTAATGCTGTGTTGATGAATGTCCCATCACACTTACTCCTGATAGAAACAAAACAGGTAACAAATGACATTCTGTTTTAGTAGTGAATTATGCTGGCTTAGACCACTGCAGACTTTACAATAAAATGGCTCTAGGATGAGAACAGATTGATTATGTTTGCTCAAACAACTTGCATGTTTGCATAATGAGGCAGTGAGCATAGTCAAAGTCTAAGTAAATTTGCCTCACTTAGAATTCGATCAAAATGAGATAATATGCCATTAGAACCACAAGTCTGGCCTTCAGTTCATTTTTTCTGAAACACTGAACAGTTGCTGCAGACTTAAATGTACAAATGTTTTAGCTTTTGGTAAAATGTGTATACTGAGGAATTGTCAAAAATCTCCTCACAGTATAGACAGAATACTTAAACATGATTCATTATTAGACTATATACATTGTTTATAATTTAAATGAAAATACTTTTTTAAGAACATCAGATAAGACAGATTTTGATTTTGAATTACCAAGTGCACTTTTTAAAACATATTTTTAAGAATGCATGCCTTAGCCAATTAAAATGTTTTAATTAAATTATCTCATTATTAAGAGAAGTACTTAATAATACTTAGAAGACATTCCATGCCCCCAGATGACTGTTTATTAGTTATTTTGATATCAACCTCACCTAGAAGCTTTAAACTGCCTAAAATGGCAATGTGTAACTTCTTTGGTCAGGAAGATAGCCTGAAAAAGCAGGTAAAAATATGAATAATAAGGCTGCAAAGCCTTCCATAGTCCATAGATATAACAGTTCAGCATGTAGTGACAAACCACTGTTCCTCATGGTGGCTCATCTCGGCAGCAAAGGTACAGTGCAAATGGCCAGTATTAGAATATTGCAGCTATGCTACAATGAGACTTGGAGGACATGGCTGAAATTACGGACGTTAATAGCAGGCATGAGACCAGTCTGTCAGAGAACATGGGCAGGCTTGAGACACATCGGCAGGTACTTAAATCACGCAGGACGCAATTAGTCTGCATACCCAGCAAATAGGCACCCTAAAGTTGTATGACAAAAAAATTCACAGTAAGAGAAACAATGTGAGGTTTGTAATATTTTATAAAGCAGTAGAAAGCTTCATCCAAGTGGTCTTCATACAGATGGAATTAGTTGCTGCTTTGAAGTTACCCTGTGCTGCAAGTGTGGAAAGGGTACAGAGGATGGCACCATGTTCATCTTCTGCCAAGCTACCTAGGCATTTTATTGAACCTTGAAGATAGAGAGGCAATATCACAAAAAAGCTATAGCTCTAGGATCATCATTTACTCTAGCTGAAGCTGTAGTTAGGGTGCCTTTGGACTACAGAAACAACTGTTTTTTTAAGAAAAATGATAGCTCCAATCATTAAGAGATTACAGAACTCTGGTCTAGTCTGCTAGTTACAATTTCCAGTTATACTACACTTCACTTTTGACAGTCCAGGTGATCTGCTGAATTTTTTGACATTAATTACTACTGCAGGGGAAATTAAACTGACTGGTGGTAGTGGTGCATCATGTAAAAGGCAAGAAAGAACAATACTGACTTCACCTGATAAGGGTCCAATAAACAAATAACAAAGGTCGAGCAATGGTAAACAAGGTAGTGTACGTGCTCTAGCTTAGTGAAGCAAAAATGGCTCTTGATGTCAAAAAATGTGGCTAAACACTATGCACCAGTGGTGCACACCTCTCTTTTAGAAGAGAATGACAACAGTTTCTTAACTCCAGACCATTTCCCTGAAGAGATCCAACACATGGATACAAGCTCAGAGAAGACAGTTAAATCTGTATCATCTCCTAATGCCCTCAGTGCATCTTAAAGGGCATGAAAGGGTAGGTGGTAAACATTTAAAATAGGTGAAGAGATGGTGTGGCTTCATACTTCCCAAGCAGATAATTACCAAGTTGGGATAATACAAAGTAAGTAATGAACTGGTGTTTCATGTTTGATAGATGGATACTGAATGGAGTCTATGCTTATCATCCAAGTATTCTAGGTTTTGAAATGTTTCTGTTAGTACCTTACGAACATTGTTCATGTGGATGACATCATTATAAATTAAGCTAGGTTTTAATTGAATGAAATGGATACCATTCTATGTGGGTGGCATGCCCTACATGCCTTGGTTTATTCTATAATACCTGCCACTCAACAGGAATAGCTTGGTCATACTTCATTAATGGAATGTAAGTGCTTGTATTTTATTGGTCCATCTCATAATTCTTAGAGAATATCTGGTAAACTCACACGTAATGCCATTGGTTGCTTCTCTTTTGTTTTAACAGAACAGTACTCTCCCAGGTGGTGAGATCTAGTTACTCTGTTTTCAACAGTGACCTTTTCCTCAGAAATGAAGAGCATTTGAGGGGGATTTAAGACCTCAGCTTACCAACAGAACTCATTTCTTTAATTTTGTAAAGTTACAGTGGCTCAAGTGAGTTTACGTAAAGATGGAACTGATGATTTCATTGGTATAAGTTGCTGGAATTGGAATGTGAGAGTAGTGAACACAGGGCATACAATTGCTGTGTTTTAAAGTAGTTAGGAAGTAATGTTGTCAAGTTCTGTTTTTGTGGGAAACTAAACTTAAGAAAGGAAAAAAAGTACTGTACTAGACAAATGTTGGAATGGCTGTGTTGTAGCCAGTAGTGAGAGATCTGCCAAAAAGGTGCCATTATACTAGTTCCAAACAATACTAAATGGATGTAGGTGGAATCTAAGTTAGATGAAAATGGAAAATGGATCGCAGTACAAGTTGAAACCAGTTGTGGTTATGTTTTATTCGGGAACTTTTATGGTCCAACAGAGGACCATAATCAGCATCTTCAGAATTTGCAGCAAGCTCTGTTTCAGTTGGGGGCAGCTACTTTACCACTTATCTTAGACGGAAATTTAATGCATTACTTGCCCCTGTTCCGGATAGCCAACAACATGGTCACATTGTCTTGTCAAAAGGATATGACTTTACAAGAATTAATAACTGAATGTAATATGCGTGACACATTATGAGTACTTAATCTAATTGTGAATGACTTCACATATTATGCTCCCTGAATTCCTATAGCTAATAGGTCAAATTTTTTTCCTAGTAAGCAACAAGGTTTTATCAGCAGTATCTGAAGTCACAATAACTCCCTCCTCTCTCTTTAACCATGGTTATGTTATAATGGAATTGTAGATGAGAGGGTTTTCCCTATCTTCCTCGGTGGAAATTGGATCCACTGTTCATTTGGAATGTCAACATGATAGGTCAATTAAAAGAGGCCGTATAAGCATTTCGGAGAGTCGTAAATCTCACAGATTGACATTTGTTAGAAAATGGGTTTTATTTAAGCAATATATTAAGGAAGTGGTGGTGACATTCAATTAGCAGAAAAAGAAGAAATCTATGGTGTTAATAAGTATGAAGAATGACTTGGGCAGATTTTATGAGGCCATAGACAAACTAATTCTCAAAATACAAATCTATTAAGGCATATTACACTGTTAAAACAGGAATGCAAGATGACAATTTTCTACACTATAAGAAACATTAGTGTATTAAAGTATTCTACTGGACAAAATGGATCTCACCTCCTAAACTGTTGGAAAATAGAATAAGGAAAGGAGAACCAGAAACATGGACCATTTCCATACACGGTGAGGGATTTAACATATAATTCCAATGTTATAGTGAGGTATTTACCAGACTATTTTACAGAAATTTATGCTCAAAATTAACTTACAAAGAGGCTATTTTTTTTCTTTCTCAGGGTGATACAGGCGAAAATACACAATAAAACAGACCAGCATAGGCTGAAAGCAGCAATGCAGACCCAGGAAACTGAATGGGCTATAACTGATCTGACAAATGAGATGGCTCCGGCACCTGAAAAAAATACAAATTACCTGTGGCATGTTCTAATTACCCTAACAGATTCGAAAAAATAGTGGCATATTTTTTTATTTATTTATTTTTTTTGAGGATTGAAGTAGAACACTCAGTAGTCAGTGGCAACAAAGTTTTACAGCTTAAATTCACTTTCATAAAAGCTTTGTTTGTTACACGGATTATTCATTAAATCACAATACTCCTAACTATTGTCTATGTACTATGGCATTGGTCCAGGCTAAAGTTTCATTCAATTATACTTTAAACACTCATATTACATTGCCACTTAAAACAAAGAAGGCATACATTAAAAAAAGAGCGAGTCGGATTTTGAATGCAGATCCCAAGGAGAAAAATAACAACCATAAAGAATATTATATTCATAAAGTAACAGAAAATACTCAAAGAAATAAGTTGACACAAGAATAAAGAAATTATATTTTTGCCATTAGGATGACTGCAAGTAGGTGTACAGAAAATAGGCAGGAGGAGGCTGGAATTTACTCAAGAAAATATTGGGATGAGGCCAAGAAAACATCTGTACTGCAGACTGCCTTCCCTACCAGGGATTAATATCAGAGTATAGGAAAGGGGAAGAGATATGCAAGTCTAAAGTGAAACACCTGCTCTGGAATAGTTTTAACTTGAATGTAGAACAAACTATACTTTTGATATAAAATGAGACAAGTGGCATAAACTGCTGACATGCATTTATCATAATGAAAGTGACTGTAAGTGCTGCTTAAATAAGTAATAAAAGCAAGATGATATATGAAACAGAGGCTAACTCAAAGGTCAATAGTCTAGGTAGAGGACCTTCCTGGTTTGATCTTTAAGCACCCAGTAAAAGAATAAGATACTGGGAGGAACTTCCAAGGCCAAATATGGGCAGCACAAAATCCCACCAAACAAAACTGATTTAGATGATAAGTGCAGTAGTCTAAATGTACATCTAAATGTACATCAATGGAGGCAAAATGGAGTCCAAATACTTTGTTTGTTTTTAACTTCATACAGAATGACTGGCAATTACCATTTTATTTACCAGCAGTAGTCTGCAAAAGTGGTGCAAACATCAGAAGGCATATTAGAAATAACACATCTCAGCAAGAGAAAACAGAAGGTTACAAAGCTATTTTTATAAGAATCTATTCATTTATACTGGAAAAGTATGGAGTTTCAAGAAATAAGCTAGATCAACAGAATGCATTTGCTTAGCATACATGCTATAAGCACAATAAAACAACTTTCAATATGAAAGATGAAAACTGTTTTCTTAGTTACGCTGCAAGGTGAACTTGTTAAGGAATGTGTGTGTGGTGGCGTGCTACTCAGTCACCATGTGAAAGTTTGCCTTTTTTTTACTGAACTTGTCTGTATTACAGCAGTCAGCCAAGTCCAAAGTTACTTGCTGATTTATCACTAATGATGTATAGAATGTGATAGTGTCAGGTTGCTGTTTATTCATAAACTCCAAGTCTTGGATGGTTGTATTAGACATGCTATGGCAATATTTTCCTAATTTCTGGGGACGTATGAGTAAGCGACTTTATAAAATGTACTCTTAAAACAAAATAATGCACTACATTTTCTCTTGTGTATAAAACAGATGTCATGCAGTCCAAATAGCAAAGGCAGGCTCTCTAAAAATTGTATGACCATGCAAATCAATGACGTGCAGCTTAAATCTTACAAAGTAGTGAACTGCCATCATAAATATCAGGAACTATGATTCTCCCATTGTTACCTAAGTAGCAGTATTTCTTGCATAAAGCCTGCAAATCTCCACAAGTTTAAGAAATAAAAACTCAAACCACGTTTTAGGTTAAGTGTGTAAAAGATTCATCTGACATATCTATGTAAAAATATAGCCATCATTCCAATAACCAGTGACTTTCAGGTAGTTCATTCCCTGAGTAAGTAGTACACCATTGTTTTGGAACACTTGATGATACAAAATAATTACAGTGCAGAATATTTGTAGGAATTCACAATTTAGCCATTCTCAATAGCCCCCCCCCCACACTTTCATCCATATACACATACTTTTTCATCAGAACTTACCGTCAAGAAATCCCTTCTGATCAAAACATCCAGGCTTCATTTATGCATCTGTATCTACAGCCAAGAGAAAAACATGTGCATTTCTTTTTTGAGTCATTCATAGTGTGACAAAATCATTGATGTTTGAGTTGAGAAGTATAACAGAAATCACTTCATTTTTTCCTTATGACTAATTGCTTGCAGTCTTTTTATTTACATTAAAAAAGTAAAACATAATTGTTTTCATAATGCAAGAACTTTTACAGATATTTTTCTCATCTGTTATGATGGTGTTTATTTCTTACACTGTCCTCAAAAATACCACTTATTTGCAATGGCATAAAGACTAGTTTAGTTCAACCAATTGTTTTTATTTATTATTTGTTCACCATGTTGTGAAGCTGGCCATCTGACCCTCTTCAGCCATGACCCTGGCTCATTTAGCAGTGGTACACACCTACACCTCTCTACGTCTTAGCACAAAAATCAGGGGATAAAGCTGAAGATAATGGTGATACAAAGGTCCAGAATTGGGGAAATATTTAAAATTTGCTCCTAAAAACATAGAAAATTGCTGGAATGGCAGATTCTACATTAGCATGCATTTTTCAGGGATATGATGTCTGAATCTCAAATGTATGTTATATATTGGGATTGCAAATCCCAATGGTTTGCCAGAAAACCACATATTTTATGTGAATAGGCCAAACACATGCGGTACAAATCTAGACATTCTGTGTTATAAAAACAGTTATACGCAAGAGTTGCGTACATACGTACAACAAGGAAACACAAAAGATAATATTTCGAGTGACGTGCAAGAATTCAGGTATAAAGGCATTAATATATCCAGTATTATACACTGAATTGTTAGCAAGTATTAATCAGCATTGTGGTAGCAGGCTCCCTGGGCTGCTTTAAGAAGATGGACTTTAAGAGCATGTTTAAGTATATTTACTTTTTACTTCTGTGGGCAGCAGTTCCAAATGACAAAACCTTCTCCACAGACATGTCATTCCACAATATCTGTTTTGAAGCATGGACCAGCAAGGAGTAAGATTGTCATTTTGATTGCTTCTTAGAGTGTAGTTTTAGTATCTTTATATAAGTGTTGAGTTCAGAGGGAGGGTAGTATCGCAAAGTTCCAAATGACAAAACCTTCTCCACAGAAATGTCATTCCACAATATCTGTTTTGAAGCATGGACCAGCAAGGAGTAAGACTGTCATTTTGATTGCTTCTTAGAGTGCAGTTTTAGTATCTTTATATAAGTGTTGAGTTCAGAGGGAGGGTAGTATCGCAAGTTTAAGATTACAGATAACCATGTGGTGTCATTAAGTAAATTGCATTGATATACAAGAGGATCAGCGAGAAAAGCTAATTGTAAGATTTTATTGTGTGTAATATGTGTTCTTATAGTATTGTAAAAGGAATACAAAGCCATCAAAACAAACCATATTCAAGTTTTGGAATTAAAGCAATTTTGATAATGGCATTCTCGACAAGAAATGAAAGGTCTGATTCTGCCGATTAGTTTTTGTTGCACCAAAACATAATTGATGATTTTAAATATGCAAATGTTAAAGGATAGTGATAGGTTGAATGTCAGTTGAAGGTGTTTATGCTGTTTTGGCTATCCTTTAATAGAAGAGGGGAGTTGAAGACAATTGTTGAGTTATTCAAAAGATGATTACACTGTTTTTCTTGGGGTTAAAAGACTCTTATCAACAAAACATCTACAAAGGTAAATGAATTTGTTTTGTAGTTTAGCCTGCAGGCCAGAATGTACTTTGCTACATTCAATAGGAACATTATCAACATACAGACAACTTTAAGATGCAGAAAATCAAGGGCAAGATCAGTGACAAAGAGAGAGAGCAGAGATGGGGACCTAATACTGAGCCTTGGGAGACTCCTACATTCATGTGGTGCAATGTCAGAGAATGAATTGTGGTAAATTTCAAAAGTTCTAGCTATCAGATATAACTTTGGAACCATGCTGTTGCCCTGTCCTTGAAGTTTATTGTATATAGTATATTAAGAAGGAACTCATGATTAACAGTTTCAAAAATCCTGGTCATATTAACAAACAGACCATCAGTGATGAGCAAGTCATTCATAACATTGTATATGGAGTCACTGGGGCTGAAAAGATACCAAATAGTTGGGAACACCATGTTGTCCATCACAGACTAGGCATGCATTTGTGTAATTCTTTGCACAGTAATTTGTTTGACAATTTTTGCATTGAGAATGGTTTCACATTGGTCATTTGCTCACTGGTGGACTAGGCATTTTTTGAAGTATGATTACTATGGAATTTTTAAAAGGAGAAAGAACTGTGCCACTTGTGAGTGAAAGGTTAAATTTATGGGTAAGGAAGTTGGGTGGTTTATTTGTTGCTAGTCTACCTAAAATTGAATATTGTTTACTAAACTTAACCTTAAGGAGTGTAGCTTTAGTAGCAGTGCTTTAGTTTCTCTGGCCAAGATCTGAAAAAAATGGCAGGTGGCAGAGAATGAGGCTAGAGGGTAATGTAGATAAGGGGTAGATCTCAGGTTACTGACAGCATAGGTGGTATGAATAAAAATTATCAGTAGGATCCTATAAAATAGAAGAAAATGCTAGTATTCTATGAAAAGTTTTCATTATAAAATGGACAAATAGTCTTCTTGGATAGGAAGTTTGCAATAGCACCTGTCTGTCACTTTTTTATTTTCACACACACATGGCTATTTATTTTATTTATTTATTCATTACATTTATTTACTGGGAAATTCTGACTGGACACAGGTCCTTTTTTAGCAGAGGCCAGGGGAGAAAAGGTCCACAGAATAACATGGTAGATGGTAAACAATAACAATCAAGGTATGAAATCAGTAGAGGTGATCATGACATGGAGAAATACAGGAGCAAATTAGGTACAACTGAGTAGTAATCTCTAAGTAACATTGAGAAATAAGAAGTAAAACACAGTGCTACAAATTTTGTAAACAGTAACTAGATAGCAATAACAATAGACTAAATGATTAACTAAATCCTGGAAGGATTAACAAGCAGTGAGCAATAGTTTATTTATATTATAAAACTAAATCAATAAATATACATTGGTATAATGTCATAGCCATACTGAGTCATCAAAAAAGAATGAAGGCATGGAGTATTTGTTTTCTTATTAAGGCCTATTGAACAGTATTAGGAGAATGACAGTGGAACTGTAGCATCACTGAGATGAAATGTGTTAATAACAATTTTAACTTGGTGAATATGAAGAGTGATTTTCTTTTGGAATGAATATCACTCAACCTGGTAGGAAAGGTTTTGAGGAGGTAGCAGCTCTTTTTATCTTCTGCAAAAGTTCTAGCATCATCTTCATTTTCCTAACATTTTAAAAGAGATTTCCAAAAAACTGAAAGATTGGATGAAGCCAGTCTTTCTGATAGCACTGTATCAATTCAGCCTGTTTGTTTTGTATTATATTTGAGGACAAACAAACAGGAACCTTGCTCAGAAATCAAACATTGCTAGTGATTGAAGGATTTGATTTTTATGGAAGACCAACATAAAAGTGTGAACAATACAATTATACTCTTTAGGAGAACTACCAGCTAATTCATGCTTCTATCATTCCCAGTCAATATTAAATCAAAAATTGACTATGAACTAATTAATGGGAAAAATCAAGTCATTATTTAAATGTGTCACAGAGTTGTCAATGGGGTAAATAGCTTCCCTTAAACCTCCTGTATGCAGTACAACACAACTGTTACTGCCTATAGGATAATAGGGCTCAAAATGACCTTGTGATGCTCATTACTCATCAATGCAAAACATTTTTTTCTCTTTTTTTCTGACGTATATTTGCACTATTAAGGCAGTTGTATAAGCAAATTTCATACATAATGGCATTAAATCATTTCTTACTTTAAATATGTGCACACTGTCCCCTTCAAGGAATCTACTATGAGTACCTGAAAGATTATTCTGAGGAGTCAAACTTGCTGATGAACAGCAGATGAAACTGAAGGCAAAATTTCATCTAAAGCATGTTTGGCTGGAGCAAGTACTCTTGCAACTGTCTCAGTCCCTATAATTATACTTGCTAACTCCATGACTATTCAACAACAAGGGAAAGACAAATATTTTCTAAGGGTAAAAACAACAGGTCATATAGTTGCTATATTGCAATACAACCATTCAATATAAAAACAAATAAGTAAATAAAAAAATCCAAGAACTTGTAGATTCAATAAGCTGTGACTGGGGACTGCATACCAGTAGATAGCATTTGTTAGATGGTAGATCACATTCTCTATAGCTATCAGTAATATGATTGGCTTATAGATACATAAACTATGGAGATTCTGAACAGACTTTCTTATCAGAACAAATGTTGTATTTAAAATACACCTAAATAGTCTTGATGATGTATTTGTAAAGAATGTAACTGCAAACTTACATATCCAAGGGGTTTGCACTACCATAAAGCTTCCGCCAGTTTGAAGTCAGTTCAAACAAAAAAGCTGATAAGATGATGAACCCACACCATGTTTACCTCAAATAAAAAAGAATGAGAAAGATTGGAAACCTAAATGCATGGAGCAGACAAGACCTGAAAAACAGGTGTTAAGGATGTAGAAAAGCGCCAGAATTACTGATTGAAGGCACACACTACTACAGAAATAAACAGAACTGTAGTGAAACTGTTCTCTGCCCAGAAATAAATTAGGTCTGTAATAATTTCACATACAGTATTGTAAAAATAGGTCTGAAGGGGACTAAAAACTAAATCAAAACTGTCATTGCCAGGTGCTATAGCACCCCTGCACACCTGTGTGTGCAGACTTCATCTCTATACCCATGACCTCTACAAATACTGTATCTGATGTCATTTTACCCATGATTAGAGGGAAAAACTCTACATGGGACTGTATTTGCAAATATATGTGTATTTGGTCACAACAAATTCCATTTCTTGCTTTCCTTAAAAGTGCAGCTAAACATAAAGCTTGCACCTGCTGCAAACATGCCCTCGACAAAATGGAAACTGGCTGTACATTTTCGGTAATAAAAATGCATAGAATTGAAGCATTCACAAACATTTCCTATGGTGTTACAGTTAAATTTTCGGTATTGTAACATTTTGTTGCATAATTCTTCTTAATTATATTTTTAAATTATCCTGTAACAGATAAGTGACAATCCTGTATTATCTCTTGATACTAAAACAGAAC
Source organism: Protopterus annectens (assembly GCF_019279795.1). Lineage (NCBI taxonomy): Eukaryota > Metazoa > Chordata > Ceratodontiformes > Protopteridae > Protopterus > Protopterus annectens. The sequence continues at coordinate 549,685,926 of NC_056737.1, forward strand.
ATGACCACTACAGGTATGTATTCAAAAGGTACACAAGGTGCAACAGAGGCTACAATGTTGACTTGTTTTCAGTTGCAGTATTCATTACAAAGTTTCCTACAATGCATACAATAGATAAAGTGAGCAGCATTAAATTGCTTTAATAAGCACATTTTTTCCTAGTAGAAATACCAATAATTTAAAAATGAGGCCAGCATGATCCTCTGTCATGAATAGGAAGGACATAAGTAGACTACAGACTCCACCGCCCATATTGGAGAATATATTCTTATATTTCTAGTGCAGTTAGAACTGTAGAAACATTGTGTCTGGAAGATGGTTGAGCTGACAGAGTGAATATCTTGTGCAGGAGGTTGTTAAATATCCTTGCCTTGAAATCTACCACAATCAGTCAATTTTTCTTTCTGTAACTTAGTTGCCTGATTGAATACGATATACATAAATTATTGCCACATTTGTAGATTACAGCCCTGATTTTTTTTGCATTCATGAAGGAATGGTGCAAGTCATCTGTACATCTCATACTATAAGCTTGGCAAGAACATACAGCCTATTTGAGCTGAAAATATTAAAAAAATGTCTTCATGAATTGCATTCTGCTTGTATATTACATAATGATAACATGTTTCCTTATTTTGTATCTATCCACTAAATGGTTTCTTTGCTGTCCATTTAAGAGAGAAAGTGGTGCATAATGCTTAATAACATCTATAAAGAGTGGGGATGAGAACATGTTCAACGGGACAGCTACTTTTAGGCATCTCCATGATCAAACATTCAAAGCTGCATAAAGAAAGGCCTTGGCATGGAATTTGGGAAGCTCTTTAAGAAATTATGTAAATATATAATGACCAAGAGATTTTTAAGTCTTCACTGTTTTAGCCTTTAGTGCTACATAGCTAAAGCAAGGGCTGTATAGTAAGCTAGATATATTTGTATGATTATAACTTAGATGTCTAGCCAGAAAATGATTATTCATCCTGTACTGATCTCCCTTTGCTCATAAAACCTGCACTCAGCAATATCATCAGATTTGCATTTCATGGCTAACTAAACTAGCGATCTCTTTTTTTCATGCACATTGCTAGTAATATACATATATATATATATATATATATATATATATATATATATATATATATATATATGTATATATATATATATATATATATGTATATATATATATATATATATATATATATATATATATATATATATATATATATATTACATTTAAATATTATATAATTCATTAACATGCTCAATACCAATCCCCCTACTCATCACCTGGAAGAAAAACAGAATAAATTGATTCATATTCTACATAATTTCTTCCCCACAACATATAAGGATTACATATATACCAGCATTTTTCTATTGGAAATATTTCACCAATGTGTGATTTCTTAACTCCACTGTATTAGTATCATTTGACTTATAGTACTTGCTAAGCCTACCATTTTGGAAGTTATTCTTGATTATTTTGGAAATCTGCAAATAATCAGTTGATACAGGTAATCTCTATCAAATCTGCTAATGTGCTTAACTATACTGATTGTTCTCTCCCACCAAGGCAAAATTCTGGGGCAACATCACCACATATGAAGTCAGTCTGTCCTAAGCCCACGCCAGCATTTTTGTTTGATTTGCCCAACCCATTTTGGATGAGGTCCACTAAGTACATTGTTACATTTTGTGCAGTATAACTGTGTTTCTGAATGATCTAAAGTAAGGTTTACCAGTTTTCAAAAGAAATCAAAATTCTAAAAACAGTTTTACTTCCATATTTCATCTAAGATTAGACAAATACAATTTTAGTCTATTAGCCTTAATAAAGTAATTACCTTAACCAGAACTGTTAAAAAGGCTGTATTTTTATGGGTTACTGGATTCCACATGGGTATTTTAACTTATTGATTATTCTTGGGATGGCAAGAGAAAAACATTACAGGAAAGTTGAGAAATGCTGTCTCTATATCTTAGCTGTTAAAGGATGAAAACATTTATGAGTGGATGAACAGCTGAGGTAGAATATTAAGTAGTAACCTGGCTTATAGTGGAATCTCTAACCATGGAAAATCAATGGCTTACAGTGAATATTTCTTTTTTTTTTAAAACAAGTTTATTGTTTTAACATATAAGAGAAATATCATAACAATTTTATACAAATAATTAAAAATAGGTATTATTATAATATTCAACAAAACAACTAAAGTATTTACAAAGACATCCACTACAATCAGATCAATTAATTAAACTAAAATACTGTGCTATTGAAATTAGAATTTTTTTAACAAATTTTGTAAATTATCCCATACAATAAAATGTGATGTTTTTCTAGTTGTTCTCATTCTAATTGTGCTTATTTCCATATGACACATTATATTCATAACATTTTAAATTCATTGAACGAAGGAGGTGTATCTGAAATCCAATTTCTAGTTATTATTTTCCTAGCCACTGCTAGGATAGACCATAACAAGGGAAGCTTAATCTTTTAACACATTGAGGTACAGGTGTGTTGAATAATATAAGAGACTTAGAAATAATGAAATTATCTGTAAAAAGAGCCTGCAAAATTCATTAATTGACTTCCAGTATTCTTTCAACTTCATACAGTCATAAAACATATGAGCCCAGTCAGCATTAATTTCTACATTACATCTCTTACATAGATTATCTTTATTATTAATTTTATTCATCATCAAAGGTGTATAAAAGATCTATGTAAAAATTTCCATGTATAAAGTCTCCAGACAATGGAAGATGTAGTTCTATAAGCAGATTCCAATATATATTGTTTATCTTGTTGAGTTGGTGGGTCCCCATTAATAGAGGTGAAATAATTCCAGTATGAATCTACATTGTAAAAGTTTCTTGTCTGATAATTTTATGTATATATGAAAGTTTACCTTTATCAGAAACTTTATGCTGTAAATTTATTATCAAGTAATCAATCAGTTTTGGAATAGATTCTTTAACTGTTATGGACATTAGATCTATTCTATCAATGAGATGTTGTCTAAAGATCTGAACCTCTAACCAGCAAGTTTCTCTTAGATCAAATTCTTGTTTTAAGAAATCTAGATTTTTAACTTTATTATCAGATATCAGCTGATACCAGTACTTTAGATTATTATCTATAGCTAAATGAGCTCCTTCAGAAGTAGATGACATAAGCATACCCTGAGTATAAATTATAGGAATACAATAAAATTCCATTCCCTATACTTAGGGTGCATGAATATAAAGTTACGATAACTAATAATAATATTTAATGGGTAACAGACCATATGTTTAGGTGTAATAGGTGAAGTACAAAATTCCTTTAGCAACCACAACATGGAGTTATTTATAATCATATTTTTATGTGTTAAGGAGATTTTCATGAAGTGCATACTAATTAGCTCCCAATAATCTTTCCATTTTGCGACATATGACCGATCTATTAATAAAGTAATAACTTTTATAATAGAAGAGATAATATATAAATTAAAGTCTGGAAAAGAAATACCCCCTTGAGACCAGCTATTAGTATGTTTCTTTAATGCAATCCTACCATAAGAAATTTAACATTGATGTATTCAGTTTCTTGATAGTTAATTTTGTAGGTGAAAGTATTATTGATTGTATTAAGTATAAAATCTTGGGGAATATTATCATTTTAATAATTGTAAGTCTCTCCTCCATAGTAAAAAAACATATTATTCCAGGTATTAAATAGATTTTGTATATTAAGAAAACAGGTATTATAGTTATTATATATAATAGATTTAATATCTTTAGATAGTATTATACCTAAATAAGTTATCTGACCTGAGTTGGGTACATATTTAGTAAAATCACTAATGAGAGTATTTTTATATATAGGTAGTATTTTAGTTTTTTCTTCATTGAATATTAAACCAGAAATACTTTTAAAATTCATCATTTTATCAAATAAAGACTGCATAGAAGAATTAGATCCTGCTGATATAATTA